>NC_025998.2:119539667-119690202 GCF_000442705.2 Elaeis guineensis | reverse complement strand
TTCCTCCTTTCAGACACACCATTATGCTGTGGTGTTCCTGGAGGAGTCCATTGAGAGAGAATTCCATTCTCTCCTAGATATGTGAGAAACTCACTAGAAAGGTATTCTCCTCCTCGATCAGATTGAAGAGTTTTAATACTCTTTCCAGTTTATTTTTCTACTTCACTTCAGAATTGTTTGAATATTTCAAATGAATTCGACTTATATTTCATCAGATAGACATATCCATATCGGGATAGGTCATCCGTGAAAGTTGTGAAGTAGAAATATCTACCTCTAGCACTGGTGCTCATGGGCCCGCATACATCAGTATGTACTAGGCCCAAGAGCTCAGTAGCTCTCTCACCTTTTCCAGTAAAAGATGACTTGGTCATTTTACCAAGAAGACAGGACTCACAGGTTGGAAGTGATTCACAATCACTGACTTCGAGGATTTCCTCTTGAGTCAACCTGTTTATTCTGTTCTTGTTTATATGACCTAGCCTACAGTGCCATAAGTAGATATCTGACACACTATCTAATCTAGGATGCTTGCCAGTAGAATAGACTCTTATCAGGCTTGATCTTTTTGGTCTGGCTCTGCACAGATATCCCAGCCTGAACTTGCACCTTCTTGACTTTCTTCTTCTTGTTCTTCTTTCCTTTTTTAAAAGGTCGAGAACCAGAAGACGAACCTCCCACTAAGTTCACCGACTCCTTGTGAAGTTAGTGATCTTTCTCAAAGTTCTGAAGCAACCCCAGTAACCCGTGGTAGTTCTCTTCAGGCTTTGTTATTCTATAATGAGTGAGGAATGGGAGATAAGACTTGGGCAGTGAGTTCAGTATTGCATCTTTTCCAAGCTACTCATGCAAGGGAAAGTCGAGCTTGCTCAATTGTTCCATCAGCTCGATCATGTACAATACATGATGAGTGATAGAGGCATCATCCCGCATTTTGGCATTGAAGATGGCACAACTAGTCTTGTGCCTCTCCACGTCATTGGTATGCCAAAGATATCCTCCAACACTTGAAGCATGTCCTTTGGCTGAGCCATCTCGAATCTGCGACTGAACTCGTCGCTCATGGCAACCAGCATGGTACAGCGCACCGTGGTCCGATCACTGAGCCACTTCTGGTAAGTGTCTCTGACTGTTCCACGTGCATTGACAGCTGGCTCCTCAGGTGCAGGATCTATTATCACATATAGGATCCATTCATGCTCCAGGACTATCTTCAACTTTCGGTACCAGCTACCGAAGTTGGATCCCACCAACTTATCATTGTCCAACAATGATCAGAGCGATAGGAAAGTGGCCATATTTGCACAAAGGAGAACCATAACCTAATTAGTAATTGATTCATTAAACCTAAAGATTTGGACTTTAATCAAAAGGTTTCTCTCACTATTTTTTTCGAATTGGTAGCCTCTACCTCCAATTCAAGGAATTATCCTAATTCCTTAGTGGGTACTAGAATCCACTTAGACTGCACACAAGCCCAACTTTGGTTGGCCAACCCATGTACATCTATGGATAGGTTCATAACCAATTATTTCTCTAAACAATTTCTAGTAATTTTAATTTTGCCCCAGAAACCTAATCAGTAGGCTTTGGCCTCCACTGTAAGGATCCAGTTAGGTCCAACCATTAACATGATCATACTTGGTGTATCTAACCAACGAATGATTAAGCCCAACTTTGGTTAGCTCACCTAACCACCATTATAGAGACACTTCCAAGTCGTCATATGATGAGTGATAATTCCATTGGTCAACAAGCACCAGGCCTTTGGGTCTGCAATGATTATTGAGTTAATGGACTCATTATCAAACACCTTAATGGGAGGCTATGACTCAGTTATCTCCATAACTTTATCATTTTAAGGATCTAATAATTTTAGAAGATTTAAATAATATAGAGGATGAGATCAGATGAACCAGCTTATCATGATCCTCCCACTGGCTTCACCAAGTCAGCTTAAGGGAGACCATTAAAAGGGCTGGTCTAGGAGCACCTAAATCAGTCACACTGATTTACCTAGCTGACATGGGTCAGCTCGAATAGTCAAGTGATCCGATCAAAACATAATTTCACCAAGAGGCCAGGTAAGTTCGATCAGTAGGAGGGTCTGCCAAAGCTTGCCTTAGACACCATCAGAAATGGTCAGGTAAGCGGGCTCCCAATTAAAAACCACCGATCTGGTTTACCTTAGATACCAACTGATTTAATTAGTTTCGATTAGATCAACCTAACAGTTCGTGCTAGACCGCTTAGCCAAGAATCAAGTCCATTTGATTCTCGTTAAAGACATGGACTTGACCAACTACAACTATTGTAATTGATCTAGAGAATCCTTGACCTAATCTAAGACAACAATTGATTAGATTTAGTCAATTCTCTAATTAAGTCCATCTTTAATCTAACCATAGGTCTAACCCAATTAATGGACCTAATTCTCACTAACCCATTAACCCAATGTGTTATGATTTGTGTCTTAGGTTCTTCAATTTACAATCCTAGAACCTAATCAAATAACTTCTTAATTCTTAATTAAGTTTTGGGCTGAGGGTTGGGTTTGGCTTTTCAAAAAATAATTTTCATATTTGTAAAATAATTTTACAATATGATTCTACCAACCATATTACATGTTTGATTCATAATCAAGATACAAGTGAAATAAACATGAAACTACTTTAGATCTAATCTAAACAGGTTCATGTAATTGAAATAATTTTAACTTTAAACATTTTCTTTGCACAAAAATTATTAACAAAGAGATTTTATTTTTAGATTTAAACATATTTTAAATCTAATAAATCATAAATTTAATCTAGATCATATCTAACAAATTTATGATTAAAGATAGATCTACACAAACTAGGACAACCTTTGCACTGTAAGGGGTAAACCTTACAGCAGGACAACCTTGCAGTTTGTGATTGATCTAAAATTTTAATTTCAGATTTAATAATCAGATTATAAATTAGATCTAATCTAAGAAATAATCTAAGCATGTATACATAATCATGTAATAAAGAACCTGGCTCTGATACCAATTGTAGGAACCAGATCTAGGGTTTCAGGGTTAGATCTTGAAACTTTTTCAAGATCAGGCAGCGGAAGACTAAAATAAATTAAAATTTATTTTCTAAAACTAGAAAATTCTTAGATCTAAGATTCTATTACATGATTATTACATAGCATTAAATTAGAAATTAAAATATATAAATATATTATGAACTACATGTTGATCATATCAACATGTTTCTATACTACATCTAATGTATGTATTAAACAATAGATCAGATCTATTACCTTGCAAGTTAGACGCTCTAACCTCGAAGATCCGGGCTTAAGGATGATGTTGCAAGCCGCACACATATCCGGCCTCTAGGAGTCGTCCACATGAGCCCACGAATCTCGATCAGAAGTCCTGCTTCAGGAAATCAGCACAGTATGCTAGTACTGCGCTGATCCTTCTTTGATGGTTGATCAGGTGCCTCCTTCTTCTTGATTTGGACTCTTCCAAAGATGAAAAGTAAATGAGGAGTTTCAGATCTGAGATGCTCTCAGAAAACTCAAGATGGAGGGAGGAAAGATATGAAAACAAAAAAACCCTAGAAGAAAACCCTCTTCTTCTTCACGTTTTTCTCTTTAGACACCCTAACTTGCATCTTTTATATCTCCACAACCCAAAGGTCTTTCTCTCTAATTTTTGGATGGAACAAAGGTATCTCAAGTATCTATCTTCTTCTAAAATTTCATGAAGAAACTCATTTTATATAGAGATATATGATAGAGTCCTTGTCTAGGTCAAATACCTAGTCAAGGCTTATCCAAACATGGCAAGTTAAGGGGCGCCCAACTCTTGAGCACCTCTTCCATATTTTCGTGCGTGGATTACCAGCAAAGGGTGCACAATATATACCCTAAAAGCCATAAAAATTTTAAAAGAAATTTGGATAAATTCGGTGCAAAATTGAAAGAGTTTTGGATTTCTAAAACTCTATCTCATAGAATTTGAAATCCAAACTTATTCCTTTTTGATTTGATCCAAACCACCTTCCATGTAAGAAAGAAGAGAGGAGACCTTTTGTGAATGTGGGAGAGACCTGGGAGAGGGCTTTTATCGCACAAAATAAGTGGAGATTGTCGTTGAATAAGAGAGAGGGTGTGGGGAAGGCTTATGTGGCGCAAGGTGGAATCCTAGTCTTACTAGGATTCTATCTCATGACTTGTTTTAATTTGGTTTCTCAAACCAAATCAAATCAAAATTAGATCAATCTAATTAAAATAGGTCTTAACCCAATTAAAAACCTAATTTAATCAGATTAAATTAGATTTAAATCTAATTTAATTTTCTAATCAAATTAGAAATTAGATTGATCCAAGTCCTAGTTGAACTAGGACTAGTTTTTCCTTGCACTTGGCTTATCCAATAAACCAATTGGACTTGATCCAATCAAGTCCAAATTAAATCTAATTAAATCATATTTAATTAGACTTAATCTCAGCCCATTGGCTTAATCAAATTAAGCCAATTAGCAATCGAATTGCTAATCGATCCTCCTGCAATACTTGCACTGGGTTAAATGTCAATCGTATTGATCATTTAACCCTAGAATGATTCTTAATCATTGATCAATCATCCGATCGGATCATGAACTCTAATGTGTGTGACCTCATAGGTTCGAACCTAAGTCGGTAGCATAGAAATAAATTTTTGTACCAATCAAAGTGACCATCTAGCAATGGTACCCGGCGACCGGATAGGTCGAATGTGTAGAACAACATTCTTAGAACCCATACGGATATAGTTTTCATATAATTCATCCTCTTGACAAAAATGATCATAGGATACCCCAGAGTTCAACTGTCAACTCTGATCAGGTTGTCCACATTGTATTTCAAAATATCAAATCCATCTGATGGATTACCCTGGCCAAGATTTTGCTAAATTGAAATACAGTGACTCATTCTTCTCCAACTCTTGGAGTGGTCAATCCCATCTCGATCACACTCTGACTTCGCAAGTACTTGACTGTGCCCAGAAGCCTTCTGTCCCTGAATTAGAAATTCAGTTAGTCCAGTACCAAAGCACAGTGAGTTGCTTGCAAGTCACTGAGGCGATCTCAAGTCTAAGGGATACTTATACCTATATCCCATCAGAGACATTCTCGACAGCAGAATACTCTGGAGTTGGTCACGTTTAATGATGATGTATCCTTACATCTCACCTGTATGCCATACCAGTGTCTCCATACTCCTTGGTTAAGAGGACAACCAACCCATATGGCCTACAGCGACCTATGCTCGATAGAAGCTGTCGTCCTTATTAACAGCTTATCATTTGGTCTTGAACAGTTTTAAGGACTAATCGATAAATTCTCTCTTTATCGAACTTAAATTGTCCTAAGGACTTTATCATAACAACGGAGTTCATTAGAAGATGAAAGCTTATGATGAAGATGCCAAATATATTTTATTTATTAACAAATCAATTACAATACTTGGTTGCTCAACCGTCAACAGCTTGACGATTGGCTTTTTGGGATATATTTTCCAACACATAGGTGGTGGAAAGCATCACTCCTTCGCCGCCTCCACCTCTGGAAAGAAGAGTAGGCCCTCTCCCAGTCCCCCCTTCACCGCAGAGGACCTCACGCCTGTCCTCTCCCTCCTCGCCTCCGCCGTCTCCCTCTCTCTCGCTTCCTCTTCGACTCTGACCTCCTCCTCCTCCCCTCCCAAACCCTGTCCCTTGAATCCTCCCTCTTCTCCGCTTCCTTCTCCCTCTCTCACCTACTCTCCCTCCTTCCCTCCAGTTCCCTCCAATCCCTCGAAACCCTAACCCTAGAGCCCTCTCCTTCATCTTCTTCCTCCTCTTCTTCTTGGTTCCTTCGCTTCCTCTCCTCCTCCTCCTCCCATGGCTTTGATCCTCGTTGGATCAAAGTTTTTCACATGTCCAAGCCTTCCTTCTACCTCCTCCTCCAGCATCTCTCCCCATCCTCGGTGGCTTCGCCCGGTTCTCCGTTGAGGAAGAGTTGAAAGGGGGGTCGGTGATCGCCCAGGGGTTGGTGGATTCGAAAGGGAGGTTCTTTGATGTCTCACTCTCCCTCCCTCTCTTTCTCACACTTCCTCCCTCCCCGCCATCGATCGAGCCCTCCCTCCCCACCGTTGGTTGACCCCTCCCTCCCCTGTTTTCCTCCCTCATTTTCTTTCTCAGTCTCCCTCCCTTACTTTCTCTGTCACTCTCTTGTCTCCCTCTCTTACACCTGGCTTGTCTGGTTTCATAGGGCGCGCCGCTGTCGCTGTCGGGCCGCCACCACCATCACCAATTGTTGTCACCATCACTGCATAGCTGTCGGATTCATAGAAGAGTTGAAGGTGAGAATTAATTTATTTTTTTTTTTTTTTTTTTTTTATTATTTTAGTAATTAGATATAATTAATTGTTAGATATAATTATTTGTTTGATATAATTAATTTTAGTCATGATTTAAAAATATTTTAAAAATAAAAATAATTATAATAATAATATATTAATTGTAGCATAACAAATTATAAGCTTAAAATTTTCGTTCGAGGATAGCATGCATAAATCAATATTTTTTTTTATGAAAAAAATATTGGTGCTTTACACACTATTCTCGAATAATCCTCGTGGACAGTTTGCACGTGAATGAATTTAATATTGCAACACATGTGCTTCTACATCGCAGAGTTTTGTCGGTATTTTCGATCATGTTCTCTAGATACACAGCACAACTTTAATGCTTGTGTATCTGGAGAACTACGTCGAAATGCTGCTGAAATTTTTTTGTATAGAAGACATGTATTGCAATATTAAATTCTTACGTTCTTGAATGGGATAAGATCATCACCCTATAGGTAGGAGATATAAGGCGTTAGTCAGCTATTATTACATAAAATTGATTGTATAGTTTGCATCATAAATATGTAGGTATGGATCGTGGTTGGATGTCATTGCGTGATAAGTTCTGTCCGAGTATATTACGGATGTGACATCTTTTATGAATGTGGCATCCAATCATACTAGAGAAGATGGAAAAGCTCGTTGTCCATGTCGTCGATGTAGGAATTTATTTTGGTATGTTATCGGATATTCAGAATCATTTATACGAACACGGTATAGATGTGACTTACAAAAGATGGACTTGTCATGGTGAAGATTTGCTGACTAGCTTGAGCATGTTGTCCAAGAGTCTCATAAATCCGTCGTCAGTCGGTGGATCATGCAGTCGTGAAAGACCAACACTCGGTGTAGAAGATAGAGAAATTTTAGAGGATCTCCATCCGAAATTATTTGAAATAAATGTAAAAGCGAGAGCAGAACATTAGCATCCCATTTCGAGACAAGAAGCTGAAGAGGACAGTAACGTATCTATAAATGATAGATTCGAGTGTCTATTAAGAGATGCACAAAGTGATGTTTATCCTGTTTGTAAGAAGTACTCTTGTTGTCCGCCGTAATAAAGTTATTACACATGAAGATACTTGGTAAGTGGTCAAACAACTCGTTTAATTGGTTGCTCAAATTTTTGAAGGACCTATTACCAGAGGGAGAGTTACTTTCATCAAGTCATTATGAAGCCAAAAAATTATTGAAAAGACTCGGTTTGGGAGTCAATGACTTGGGCCTACACTGTGAAAAGATACATGCATGTC
The DNA here is from genome assembly GCF_000442705.2 of Elaeis guineensis. NCBI lineage: Eukaryota > Viridiplantae > Streptophyta > Magnoliopsida > Arecales > Arecaceae > Elaeis > Elaeis guineensis. The sequence continues at coordinate 119,682,538 of NC_025998.2, read as the reverse complement.
CGAATGATTGTATTCTATTTCGGAAGGATAAAAAAGATCTACAAGCATGTCTGATTTATCATTCAAGCAGATGGAAAGAAAGTCATGGTAAGGATAAGAAGAAAAAAAAATACCATGCAAGATTTTACGGTACTTTCCGATTACATCATGATTGCATCGATTATTCATGTCGAGGCATACTGTTTGTGACATGCGATGGCATAAGGAAGAAAACAATATCGACGATGATGTCATGAGACATCCATCAGATGGAGATGCGTGGAAATATTTTGATCATGAACATCCATGGTTTGCAGCTGATTCATGAAATGTTAGGCTAGGGTTGGCAACAGACGGATTTAATCTATATGGTAATCTTAGTACTACTTATAGTATGTGGCATGTTATGATATTTTCTTATAATTTACCACTATGAAAGTGCATGAAATCACCTTTTAATCTACTGGCCTTGTTGATCCTGGGTCCCCGTGCTCCTAGAAGAGACATAGACATATTTTTAGAGCCATTGATCGAAGAGTTACAATATCTATGGGAAGAAGGATGCGAAACATATGATCATATTGTAGGAGGCATCTTTCGCATGCATGTAGCACTGCTTTGGATAGTTAACGATTTTTCTGTATATGGTAATATTTTTGGATGGTGTACAAAAGGGTATAAAGCATGCCCAACTTGTAACGATGATATTACATCGGACCGTATTCGTGAAAAGATTTATTTTACCGGCCATCGACGTTTCTTGCCAGATGATCATAAATGGAGGAGAAGTCTTAAGTTCAACGACAAGCATGAATGACGTGCACTGCCAAGATTTTGGTCTACAAACAATATTTTAAATCAGTTACCCAACCCACAGGATGTCATAGTTGGTAAGGATCTGGCCAGCCAAGTAGGGGTGCGAACAAGTATCGAAAATTAGAGAAAAAGGAGCAAGTTGTTTGATCTTCCATATTGAAAAATGCTTCTTCTTCAACATAATCTTGACATCATGCATATTGAAAAGAACATATTTGATAATGTATTTTATACCATTCTCAATATCGAAGGAAGAACGAAGGATACCGTGAAGGCTCGTCTTGACTTAGAGGATATGCGGATTAGAAAGGAATTACATTTGATTCGACAGGGGGATACGCTGGTGAAGCCATTGGCATGTTATATACTGAACCGAAGAGAGAAAAATCAATTTCTTTCATATTTGAGATCAGTGAAGTTTCCTGATGGATACACCTCAAACATGAAACGGTACATCAAGTCGAAAGATGGGAAGATCGTCAGGATGAAAAATCATGATTGTCATGTGCTTTACAACATGTGCTCCCAGTTGGTTTGCGTGGATTATTGCCGGATAATGTGTGTGATGCGTTACTTGATCTGGAAACTTATTTTCGAGACTTATGTGCGAAGATATTAAGACGAAGTCAGATCGACATATTGGAGAAGAAGATTATCATTACTCTCTGTAAGCTCGAAATGATATTTCCTCCCGCTTTCTTTGATATCATGGTGTATCTTTCTGTTCATCTTCCACATGAGGTTAGATTGGGTGGGCCAGTACATACAAGATGGATGTACCCAATTGAAAGGTAATTGCATGATATTGTAATATTTATTATTCATTATTATATTTTATTATATGTGATATTAATTGATAATTTATTGAATAGGGAGATGCGAGAATACAAGAGTGCCGTCACTAACAAAGCACGGCTTGAAGGTTCAATAGCAGAGGCACATGTTATGAATGAATGTCTGACATTCTGCTCTATGTACCTTCGAAGAGTGGAGACCAAATTTACAAGGCCACAATGAAATATCGATGTTGACGAGACTCTAACCGATGGATTGTCCGTGATCTCCAATTTTGCCCGACCATATGGTAAAAAAGATTTTGAATGTTGACACCACAAGAAATGGATGACATACATTGGTATGTGCTAAACAATTGTGAGGAGGTAGAAGCGTACATGATGTGAGTATATACATTTAATTTTTATTTGTTGATATATCATGAATGTACGTGGACTCTAAATTAAAATATACATGGTATTACTGTATCACTTTAGTGAGCACGAAAGTGAGCTCAGAAGAATTAATCCTACATTAGCAGCGGCACGACATAAGAATCAATTTGCATCATAGTTTGACGAACGGGTAAGTTATGTTAATGTTCATCCATGATTAAAAATTTGTTTATATAGTATTTATTTTGTCAAATTTAACATGCTTATTATTCTTTTAATTGTAGATAGCTCAGCTACGTATAGACAATCCTAACTGTATCAGTAATGACTTAGCCATACTTGCACGAAAATTTGACAGACGTGTATCAGTATATTCAACATGCATAGTCAATGGTGTGCGGTTCTTAATGAAAAATTATGATCGTGATCGAACCACACAGAATTGTGGAATAAGCGTGGAGGGTGAGCACAAGGGTGAAATAATAGATTTTTTTGGTGTTCTGCATGAGGTTATAGAGTTGAGATATAGTGGTCTTCGACGGATTATGTTATTCAAGTGTCGATGGTATGACTTAGGATGATACAGGCTAATTGTTATAGATCCTCAACTTGTCAGTGTCCACACTGGTCATGTATGGTACGAAAGTGATCTTTATATTTTTGCAAAGCAAGCGAGACTAGTATGGTATATTGATGATAACAAAATGAAAGAGCCTTGGCGAGTTGCAATAAGAGCTCAGCATAGGCATTTGTTTGATCCCGCACTTTTCACATGCCCGAACGATGAAGATCTAGAGAATGAAGTCCGTGCAATTATTGAAAATGAAGCATATCAAATGCAAGCACCAGATAACATATTAGTGCCAGATGACATGATTGACATAGGACAATTACAAAGAGATGACTATGAACCTGAGGATGTTTCTATTGTTGGATCGTCGATAAGGGCACGAGCACTATCCAATAATGACTTCATTAACGACGATGATGATAGCACTTCAGGGTCGAAGTCTTCTATGACTCCCGTCGAAGACGACTATATGGACACGAGTTCAGAATCTGAGAACAATAATTAATATGAATAAGTAATTCAATTTATTTTTTTGTTACATCATGTAATACTTGAGTTTTTTTTGATTACGTGCTGATTTAAATTATTTTAATCATTGCAGCATCATGACTGGTCCTGGACGTAGACGTTCACGGGGTAGGCAGCAGGCTCCGCTTGATGATACACATCCTTACTTTAGCATTTTGCATGATGAGTCAGAGGATTTAGATGAGACTCAGTTATCTGAGTCCACAAAGCAGACTAGTGCTCAGCCAGAGCTTGCCCAGCCGGAGGTCATGGCACCGTAACATCATCTCCTTATAGGTACATCTCTATCAATTTATAAACTGTATATATGTTTTTGTTATATGCATTTAGTGATACATGATATATGTTCATTTCACTAATTTTTACATGCAGGAACACAACATCGACGTGAAGTGCGTGGTCCTAGTAGGGGTCTTGTTTTGGAAAAATATGTGCATACGCACAATGAAAAGCTGAAGGTACAGATATTTTGAGATCATCCGGTTGGCACAGAGGCTAGTATCGTTGCAAATGAGATCAGTTTGTATACGTGGAATCATTTTCTGTGGGCTGGTGAAAGTTTCAAGCATGTAGCTCCTCGATACCGTGATGCTCTAGTCTCTCACATCAAGGTAAGAATTAAATTTGGATGTCTTGCATATCATTACATGATCCATATTATTTTTGGTTATATAAATAAACTTTTTATTATATAAATAATTTCATGTATTTGCTTTTTGGTATGATGACTGTGTAGGATAATATTGACTTCGAGGATTGCACCGATGAAGAAGTGACGGTATATATTCTCAAAATGGCTGCAAATAGATACAGAGATCGGCGATGTAGGCTTCATAAATACTACAATGAGTTATAGGAGAAGGAGATTGATCCTGTGACCCAGCCATACAGAAATTGGGCTGGGTCTAGTGACGATTGGTGGTGGTTATGTGAGCATTTTGGAAGTGAGGCATTTTAGGTATGTCTAGTATTTCAAGTTATTTTAATTTTATTATATCTTTTATTGGTTATAATTGTATGTATTTTGTAGCGATGATCGGAGGTGAATAAGGTGAATAGGAGTAAGATTGATTTTATTCACACGCAAGGAAGTGCCTCTTTTGCATAGAGAATGAAGAGAATGGTACGTAACTATATTTGCAATCATACTTTGTAACTTCTTATTAAATATTTATATTATTTTGATATCCTTTTTTTTCTTTTTTTTTGTTTGAATAGGGACTGTCCGGAGTCGACACCTATGCTAAATTCTATCAAAACAAGAGTGGCAAGTTCGTGATCGAGGAGGCGACACAGCGTCATGTAAGTATCATTACTCTATATTTTGAATACTTTTAAAGAGTTTGAAAAAAATTTATGATTTTATTTGGTTTATTATGAAGAAAAAAATGTTACAATTGAGAGAGCAGGCGACGAGGGAGGTTGGATCTGACGGTGATACTGGATCACAGCAGGTTTGTTTGATGACAGATGATACGATTTTGGATACTGTCCTCGGACGGCAGCTAGGATCTGGTCATAGCATGTGGTCCAAAAAATTACGCAGTTCATCATCCAGCCAGTCTGTGATGCATCGGTGTCAGAGACAGTTAGGACATCCATAAGCATGATGCAAGATCAGATTAGTTACTGGATGAATCGTAGTCAGATGCTCGAGAGGATAGTGGCTGCGATGGCGGGATGGCTCGGTATTGATGTTTCTGAGTTAGTACCTCTACAGTCACATGACGCCGCCTCTGTACCACCATCGCGACATATATCAGGTCAGTGATCGATGCCTGAAGAAGAGAACGAGGCCAACGAGTCAGATCATACCTAGTTTGTAATTTTTTTAAATTTAAAATGGTGTATAGACTTATATTTTTGTATATGACAACGATGGTTATGAAACTTTTTGTTACTTAGAATTGGTATTTTAAATTAGAATATTTTTATTATGTTAATATATTGTTATGTAAAATATGTTTCATCTGAGAATTTATATTTGAGTAGATTTTTTTTGATAAAAAAAATAAAAAATAAATTTTTTATCCAAAATTTAATTTAGCGATGAAATATTAATTTCATCACAAAAAAAATTTATGAACCCAAAAAAATAAAATTTTTATTATACATTGCGATGAAATTTTTTATTTTGTTGCTAATTTTGTGAAGAAAAAATAATTTCGTCGCTAAAAGTATCAATTTTTTACGATAAAATTTTTATTTCATCGCCATTATCACGACAAAATTTTTATTTCATCGTCATTATTGCGACGAAAATTTTATTTCATCACCATTATCGCAACAAAATTTTTATTTCATCGCAATTATAGCGACAAAATTTTTATTTCGTCATAATTATCGTGATGAAATTTTTGCGATGAATTTTTTTGCGATGACTTTTTGCGATGAATTTCATCGTCATTTTGTACGATGAATTTTTTTTTCTTCGTAAACTATTACGACGAAAGAAAAATTCATCACAAAAAATAAGAGAATATTTTCTTTAATCACTATATTTAAAAAATAAAAAATTATTTTTTATGATGAAATTATTTTTCGTTGTAATTTTAGCAACAAAAATTTAAGCTCTTACGATAAAATTTTTTCATTGCTAATACAGCGAATACTTCATCATCTAGGTTGACTATTTTTTACGACAAAATAAAATCTTTTCATCGCTAAGGTCTTTTGGTACGAGGCTTTCTCTACAAATTTTTAGCGATGATATATTTTATCGCAAATATTTTTAGTGACAAAAATATAATTTTTAGCAATGAAAAAATTTCATCGTAAAAAATTAATTTTTTTGTAGTTCAGAGATCATGCAATGGCTAAATAATAAACAATTCCACAAGAATATTGAAAGAATTATAAAATTTCAATCATATTTACCAAACCAAATCAATCTATCTTTATGAAATAAGATTCACAAGATTAAAATATTTATTTGATATCAAAAAATCAACTAATTAACTAAAGATTTCGTCATTCAAACTCTATGCTTAAATCTATCTAATGCTATACATCCTGTAACTCTTTAAGAAACGAGAGAATTGGGGTTGTTAGCTTTATAGCTCCATAAGAATCCTATCATATATATATCAATATAATAATATAATTTAAAAATAATAAATGAGCCATATCAAAAAAAAATCATAAGTCACAAAATCTCATGTCCAATATAACTCAATAGTTATATAAATATGTATTACAAATCATGTATTATCATAAATCCATCATAAATATCACATGTAAGTTCATATGACTTATCATTTAAGTTTTATTGATATATTATAAATTAATTATCATCTTTTAGTTTGGACTAATCATGGTTACACTTCGAACCATGACTGGCAAACCATAAATCATGCTTTAGTATGTGCTGGCAATCCACAATATCTGTATTTCGATCCGTGATGGCAAACTAAGATATCCATACTTCGATCCGCAGTGGCAAATTATAATTAATATCCATTCTTCAGTCCACGATGGTAAATCAGGGTTTTCGTGATTCGACCTATAACCGACAATTCAAAGTGTCATGATTTGGCTAGTGACCGGCAATCCATATAATGGCTAGTCTAAATCATCTTATACAATCAATACACCATTCAATAATTTATATTATATATCTTGCTCAATTTAAAAAATAAAATATCATATTTCCATCAACCAAAATAGTCATTATATGATGCATATATAATAAAAAATTATATATCTAAATAGAGCCAAAATCATCATGTATGGTATAAAAACATATATGCAAGTGATTATGTAAAGAGATTCTTATCTCTATCAGTTTTGGATTCTAAGTATAGAGATCGATTAGCTCCTTGATCTACAAACCAAAGAATCAGATATTTTGTTCGATACATCTTATACAGATAGTTGTACCTCTGTTTAATCAGGATCAAACATAAAAATTATAGATGATTATGGACAGTAGAAAATTATATTAAATGATCATAATATGACAGATTTAGGATTCCTCTCAAGATCAATTGGTTAATCTTAGTTTACCTAAACATCTAGACCCTCTACTGATCTATAAGATTTTTATAAAGAGACAAAAATCCATAAAGAGAGAGAAAATTGTAAAGAAAAAAAGTAGAAACTAATGAAAGTAAGTGAAGATATGGAGGGGAGAGAGAGAGGCTCTCTCCTTTCTTTTTTTTTTCCTTTCTCTTTTTGTTTTCTATTTTTTTTTTGCTTTTGTTCTTCTTTCCTTTTTTTTTTTTTTATGAAAACAGGGGAAGGGGAGATAAGGCTATAGGCCGGCCACCCACTGAGAAATAGCCCTAATGGTAGTGGACCTTGGCGGCTCTAGCCCTTAGCAACCCCAGCACGACCGGCAATGGCAGTTAGTGCAATGAAAGAAGAGAAGAAGTGGGGAATAAGAGGAGACCCTGTTCATCAAAAAATCTGACGATCTCTAGTGGCAATTAGATGATTGAACTCATTAAAAGTGGTTAAGGGATCAAGAAAGAGAGGAGAATAGGATTTAGAGGCCTTTACCTTATCTTAGATGAGGTATTTGATGACAGCTCACCAAGAGACCTCGATGGAAAAAAAAAATTGAAAACTCTTCATTAGATTCCCACCAATAATGATCGGTTTTTTGGAGGGTCGTGAGATGATTAGAGGGAGGAGGGGGTTTTATATATCCCTTGCCGGAGTTCGATCATCCTTCGAAATTCATCTTTCGAAGGGATCAGGGAGAAGAAGAGGACTCCCATCAGGAGTCCTCTTCTTCATTTCTTGTTTCTTTTTCTTGGTGTTGCTTTGAGATTCATGCATGATTGGAGCCTATGAAATCTTTTGAGCTGGGTTGTTATATTTTTTGAGTTCTTTGTTTTCTTTTCTAAATTTAATCAAGGAAAAGGGCCTCCCACTAGAAGATCAACTAGCCCAGGTGAACATCTTGCATCCTTAACCTAATGCCTTCCATATTTTCTCTTTGCTTAGCAACCGGCCTGGTGCTTCATTAACTTTTTTGAATGTTCTTGAGATATCGATTACATAGTGTAGATTAACTATTTTTCTTTTCCTTTCTTTTTCTGAGAAATTCCCCTAGAAATGGTATTACTCGGCAGTTCTTGTAGGAAGTGGAAAAGAGTCAGATTCCTTTGGCCCTAGAGAGTAACTTATTTGCTGATCGATGCTAGTACGCCTTCGATACAAATTCACATAGGCTAGGCTAGTGTGCTAATAAGGACCGGGAATAAAAGTGCTGATCAGCAGAAACTTGAAAGCTTACCCTTTCCTATACGTTCCAAAATCTCCAAATGTAGTGTTTAGTAAGTCATGGTTATTGGCCAATGAGCAAGCATGATGGGTTTGGATTGTATCTTTTGCGTGAATGAATAATCATCTTCTTTCGTTACATCATTTGTCAGATCATGCCTGCACAGATGGCAAAACAGTCCAAACTTCTTCATTCATCCACATGCATAGATCTCAAAGCTACCATTGAGTGGATTTGGGTGAAGAAAGGCGAATCCTTCTTTCGTGCGAAAGATATTATCTCTATCCGAGCATGATAGCAACATTAGACCCACCACGACTGTGTGATTGCCACCTTCTATGGAGAAGGATTAATAATTGAGGCATGGAGATAATCTTTTTGCAATTCCATAGAAAAAAAATAAGAATGTTTAGCCATGAGGTAATTAAGCCTTCTAAGATGGTGAGTAGACTTTCTAAACCTAACACATGCGTTCCACCGTGAGCAGGAGTTTTGGTATGCTATTTTAGATCAAGCTACACTGCATGTAGAAGGGAAGGCATACAAAGACATAATGCTTATTTTTTTTTTTACTTGTTGGAGTTTTTTAATTTATAAAAATATCTAAATTTTAAAAAATAAAACCAATCTTTATTTGCTAAATTTTAGTTGTTGAAAAGCTTTGAAATACCTTTAATTTTGATGAATCTTTCCAAAGTGTTACAACTTTTTAGAAGAGAATGTTATTTTCTGAAGAAATATAATAATTTTAAAATATTGTATTTCTTTGAAACCATGGCACCTCCTAGATTTGGTTATTCAAAAGTCAATTAAAAAATATTTATTTGAAGAGGCTCTTTTTTCCAAGACAGAGACCTCGTCCTTCCTTCTTCTTTTTTTTTTTCACTTCTTTTTTTTTTCCTATCCAGATATTTGAAGGAAGTCTTTTGAGTTAAGCCTCCTAACGATCACGCTTGTTAGAGGAAATTTGAGCTAAGCCAGATTGTATCTTAAGTATAGGATCATTGTAAACCTACATATATGCAGTGAGTCATATTTTTAGATTAATGTGTCACACACCTCGATCCAGACCAGCTCTTTTCAATCTTTAATTAAGTAATTTATTTTTTTAATAATTTTGATTGAGGATCATAATAAAAACATCATAATAATTCTTAGATAAGAATTATTTCCAATATTCCCTATATTATTGGCTACATTTTTTGATGCACGTTTATGTTATTATACACTTTCACCACATTAGATTGCTCAAAAAGTAAAACACAAAAAGACAATTAAGTTTTTGGACCCATGGCCAGTTCCCATGCGGCCTTCAACCTAGTCCTTTCATTAATGTTTGCATCTAGAACAAGCACCATTTTTTTGTCCAAGAGATAAAATCTATTTCATATTTAGTTTAGTTCACGTGTTACTCACCCTCAAAGGGAGCTCAAAGGCTTGCCATGGTGGGGAATAAGGTCCAATCCAACCGTGATCCTTGGTGCCGTCAATGTCAACCCTACCATCAACCTTTAAGAATTTATAGGTGAATGCGTGATACTCGTGCAAACCCAACTTGGCCGCTAGCAAGACAAAATTTCACCAAACCAATCACCATCATTTGTTAGTTTTGTTTTCTAAAGTGCTACATGAGCAACTTATTATTCATGAAAGAGAGTTGTCTAAAATTGAGAAACTTTAGATGAATAGAGAGAAAAGAGAGATTCAAATTAGATTATGACAGAGAGTTTGGTTGAAGCATGGACAACTTATTATTCATGCGGGAAAAAATTCTATGATGTAAAATTTGCTAGTAAAGATAGTATATAATCTCTAATATTCATGCGTGAAAAAATTCTATGATGTAAAATTTGCTAGCAAAGATAGTGTATAATCTCTAATTTGCATTCTTTACCTCACTTTGCATATTCATTTAGCAAAATCAAAAAATAATGCAATTAAGTTTTTGTCACTACTTTGTTTTGTACTAGTGCACAATCCAAAACAAGATACAGATGCCCAAGATCCTACTTTGACCGATTTGGCCCTGAGTCTACAAGGTTAATTTATAATAATGCAATTAAGTTTTTGTCGTGCATACCACAAACCTCATTGTAAATGAATTTATAGTGCTGTTTTTTTTCTTCTCATTTTGGGAGATTGAGAAGAAGACTGACCTAACAAATTATTTGGAATAGGAAAGCTAATGAGGATAGATATCTGAATATTTTATCCATATCCAAACGGAATAGAATAGTTTTAATTGAAATTAAATGGTTTAACATCATTTAGTTTCAATTTAGGTTATGATTCTTATAATTCCCCTGATCTGAAATTGAATTCGGCACTAAATTCAACACTAAACCCAATATCAAACCCGTAACCTAGCCCACTGTTCCCTTACCATGTTTCTCCAAAAAAAAAAAAAAAAAAAAAAAAAAAAAAATCCCAGAGCTGAATGATGTGACAAATTTGACTGAGATTTAAAAGTACAACAGCCCATGTTCCTCTAACATCTAGCTTCCGTGAGTCCTTATTCCCAAGCTTTGTGTACAATAAAAATGAGAGTCTAGTATCCTCTGCAATATACGGTACTGTGTCATCAAGAGACGGACAACTATCAAACAATGCATAGAGCTGCAAATAATCCAAACTTTAAAAATAAAGTCTTAGTCAAGCGTATTATCAACACCAAGTAATAAGCTAGTCATCAATCTGTCTCTTTGGATCTTGCGAGGTTACTTCATAGGTGATGGTGATTTACCTACCAAACCTTTCATCAAAGTCGAGTCAAAATGCGGAAAGCTTCCATCAAGGAAGTTCTAGAGTGAGAACAAGTCTAATGGAGGACTTTTGACTCCACCTCATTCCCTTAGAAAAGCAAGGACAGATTATGCGACCCAAAGTCCACATGACAATCTTCCCAACTTCTACCTAAATCTCCAAGTACTAGCAAGAATACGATAGAAGGTAGCAGCTGCCTTCACTAAACAACTCCGTACAATATGCTCTCCCGGTCAAAGATGTCCATGTTCTTCCCCTCAGCCGGAACTATTCCTTCACATTTCCTTCTTTGATCCTACTTTTTGAATCAGATATATGGGAGGGGAAAGGATGATGAGCTAGCTTATAAGTCATGAGAAGATTGTGAGGAAGGAGCGAGTGCCAGTGAAGTGCAAGCTCTCAGTTGGAGAAGATAAGAGCAAAGACCTCCGAATGCCGAAAGGATACATTCCGGTGCTCGTCGGGGAGGCGGAGGAGGAGCTGCAGAAGTTTTTTGTGAGAATTGAGGTTTTCAAGCATCCCAGTTTTGTAGGGTTGCTGGAGATGGCAGCTCAGGAGTTTGGGTATGAACAGAAAGGAGTTCTTAGGATACCATGCAATATTGCACATTTTCAACTAGTGCTTGAAGTGATTTCCAATTCTATGTAATGTAGAAATGATAATTTTTTCTCTTCCCTCTCTCTACATAGCATATTTCTGTTCTCTTATAGAATGTGAGATTTTTAGTTGGGCAAGATCAACGGCCGAGTTGGTGGCTAGTCCAACCACCGACTAACATACACTAATGTATATCTATATTATTTCCTTATTTTTCTTTTTTTTGGTCCATCTTTATGTGTGTTGATTTATGGCTGGACTGATCCGCCATTGAGTTGATGGAACTAATTCAACTGATAATTTTTTTTTCAAAAACAGCCACAGATGTGTTCAGCTTAACTGGCTGTGTAGACAAGTTTCTTAAAATCTCAATAAAAAAAATTAGAAAAGAGCAGTCAAAATCTAAAGTTTTTCTAATGATTGGACGTGTTCTTTTCTTGGGGGAAAACAAATCTTGGCATTAAATATAATCAGATAAAATTTGTAAGTCCTAGAAATGATTGATCTTTACTTTCCTCGGGGGAAAAACAAATTAGGCAGGAATGTAGGAAAACTTAATCTTGAATGTGGAAATTAACATGCCTCTAATCATTATTATTCAAATCCTAAATGAATCACCGATCAAAAGTCTGCAACAATCTGCAATTTGCAACTATATGAGAACCAATCCTAGATGCTCCTCATTATCGACGAGCAGCATCTTAATTTTTCTAATCTTAATCCGAGTATATTCAATAAGGAGAATCTCACAAACTCTTGGATGAGTAGGGGACCGGTCTGTAGAAGTCTTTTTAATTATAACATATGTCACCATAAGAGGTAGTATTTGAATCAGTTATAAAGACTGAAACATGGACTCTATCTATATTGATTGTATAGAACTCAATTTTAACAAACCATCTAATATATTTCTATCACTTTATCAGAGATTTATCTTTAATCAGAATCCAGATTAATTAAAATATATAAAACAAATTTCGATGCATGTTAGTGTGGGCTACATCCGGATGGGTTTAAGGAGATAAATCACAACATTTTCCCACTTGGCCAACCTAACAGAAGCATCTTTCTTTTAATTATTTTAAAGTATTTCAAAAATATTTAATAAAATTTTATTTGGATTTGATAATTGAAAAATTGATGTAGCCACATTTAAAAAACTCAATTCCTCCATTGGATATATACTATATTCTTGATTATAAAATAATTATTAGTACAAATCATGACAGTAAATGTGCTATCAATCAACACACATCTTCCATGTATCACTATACTAATGACACCTTATAACCAAGTTCTTTATATAGAACTTTATTTTATGAATCAACGAAACCTTATATCTATTTCTTGATCATCTTTATATCACATGATAAATAGTTGATTAGCATAAAAGAAACTGAACTTTATCATAAAACCCAATGTGATGACTTGATACATAGTGCTATCACAAAATAAGTTATATCCCATATGATCCATCTGATCCTCAAAATCTTAGGAATGACTCCTTTAGTCAGTAGAGTTTATAATTATTAGCTTTTCTTTAATATATTTTATAGACATTATATTCTCCTTTATCTTTTTACAAAGAGCGAAGTATTTAATACTGATATACTTGCAAACACCTATGCTCTTCATATTATTGGAGAATCTTATTATAGAATTATTATAGTATATTTTTATCGGTCTGCTGATAGAGTCAACAACTCTAAATTCTGTGATAAAATTCTACAATCTTATAGCTTGTGAGGAGTCTCATATAGGCTATGTACTTTGCTTCCATATTAAATGTGGTGAACAAGACCTTATATTACATACATCCATAACATAGCACCTCCTGTAAGTAGAAAGATATTCTAGCAATCAACTTCCTATTGTTAGTGCATCCTATAGCAAAGTGTGAATTCTAATAGCCTATGACTTCATGATGATCAGATCGACTGTATGTGAGCATGTAAACTTATATACCCTACGGGTAACATATGATTTTCTTTATAATTTTTCTATGTTCCAATCCTGGATCATGTTAATAATGTCCAAGCATCAATGCAATATAAGTAAGACTGGACCTATAAACATGTGCATAGATTCCTAACATCAAATGTATAGGTTATGAACCTTATTCTCTCTTTCTTTATCTTAATTCTTGGATATTGAGCTTTATTAAATTTATCATGCTTTACAATATGAGTACATCTTGAGAAATATTTTTTCATTCCAAATTTTTCACTCTAGAGATATAATTCTTTTAAGATAGTCTAAGTAGCTCTAAGGATCTATCTCTATGAATTTCAATGCAAATAACAAAAGTGGCTTCACCCATATCTTACATTCAAAATTTTAGAATAAAAATTATTTGGTTTCTTTAAATGGATCAAAATCACTATTGACAAGTAGAATATTATCGATATAATATCAAAATTATAAACTTACTCTTACTAACCTTCGGATATATATATTAATCAATAGTATTTATCTTTAAACCCAAATAAAGTGAGTATCTCATTAAAATCGAGATACTACAGTGTGGAAACATGTTTAAGTCCATAACTGTATTTCTTTAATCTGCAAACCATATGCACTTATCCACTGATCATAAAAATCTTCGGATTATTCTAAATTACTATCAAGGAAGATCATTCTTATATCTATTTGATGTAGCTTTAAGTCCAAAATAAGCTACTAAGGCTATGACAATCCTAAAAGAAGAATAGTAAATACCTTTCTTTTATATAAACCTCTTTGCCATAAGTCTGGCTTTATATCATTTGACCTTACCATTGGAATTTCTTTTGGTCTTATAGACCCTTTTTGCAACCTATTGGTTGCACCTTTTAGATAGGTCAACTAATTTCAGACATGTTTGTTATCTATAGAGCCTAACTCTTACTTTTATGGTATCCAACCTTTGTAAGAAGTTATCACCTTTTATGGCTTGTAAGAATATCTCAAGGTCATATCTTTTTCATCTATATCTATCAAATATATAACATATTCTTATTCTATCAAACAGCTGGTCCCGTTCCGTTGGGACAGAATGGATCTTTAGAGAGCTATTCCTTGATCTGCTTATGGTAGTAGTTAGATAGTTACTTCATTGGCAATAAAAACCTCATGGAATGAAAATTTGATAGAATGATGATCGCTTTTGAATGTTATCTCGATGAATAACGATGGGAATCATCATTTCAGTCTACTTTATGAAGAATTTTTTAGGTTTCTTAGGTGTATTTTAATTAATCTCATTAATTAAAACATCATATAATATTTAATTAATCTCATTAATCAAGTAGGGTTCGTAAAGATAATATTAGATCTAATCTAATCATCATGCACAGTGGAATAAAAAGAATTTAAACTACCCAAGCCATCGTGTGAGAGAGAAAATTCAATATCAATATAAAACATCTCGATCTACATATGAAAAAGCAATAACATAATAAAAAAAATGATTTTTCTATTATACCTTTATGCAGGTAGATGATCTCCGCAAGCGATGATCATGGATTTATTCTTTTCCTCGTAGTCGCGCAAGTGTCTGACCTTTATAGATATCCACAGGGAGTAGAGAACTGATCAGTAACCAATTGGCCCTTCGAGATGCTAGCTTCCTTATAGAACCTCTGCTTGATAGAAGATCCTTCTCCATTTCTTGAGAAGATCAGCAGGACAAGAGCTTCTTCAATATCTCTTTATTGAAATTTGATTTTTAGGAAACAAAAGAGAGGAGAGAGATGCTCAGGCATGGAGGAGAGGGAGAGGAATATATGGGGCGGCAGCCTAGGGGCTTAGGAGAGGATCTTGGGCACGAGAACTCTTCTTCAAAACTCTCGATGTTATAGCCACTTATTTATAGGAGCAAAATCGTAAGTAGCACCCCCAGCAAATAAGAAAAATTATCCCCCCACAAGAGTCCTTGACGGTTAGGATTCTCAGAGAGAGAACCTCAGGTGTGCCACTCCCTTTAATGAGTCAAAAATATTCCTTTTTAGGGCTGGGTGGCTAAGATTTCTCAAACCCTAGTGTTGGCGCCCCAACTTGCCCCTTTTGACCTCTTGTTATGGCATATAGTTTCATTGAAGAAACCCTAGGGTGTGGGCCCTGATGATTGGTCCAAAACTAAGTCAAAATTGGTTATATGATGCACCCAAACTCTTTTGGTTGCATATGACCTTGACCCAAATTCAATTGAATCCAAATTTCTATTTGATTCAACTTAAATTCAACCATAGTTAATTTGATCTAATCAAATTTAAAACGTGCAACATTTGCACATTGGTCCTCAAATTTTACTAACTTTTAGCAATTAAGTTCTTGCTATTTGTAACAATTATAAATTAATTCAATCATCAATCACATTGATAATTCGGATTACAACCATTTAATCAGTCTCAAACTCTTTATGTGTTTGATCCCATAGGTTCTATTCTGTCTGGTAGTGAGTCATATTGTAATATCCATCATAGTATCATTGAAATTCCTTTCAATGGATTGGAATACTTTTAATTCTTTCTATCAAAAAATTATCTGATCATTTATCTAATTCTCTATGGGCCTCATAATCCATCAGTGATACCGAGCAGCATATGATGGTAGGCTAGCATAATAGAATGAAATAAACCTCAAGATACAGTTATCGTATGATACAGTCCTTCTATCAGGGTTCCGACTAGATGGAGGTTATGGATAACTTGTCAAACCATAACATCTATTATATGTAAGATTTATTTGACTTGAGTTCTTGATGTGAAGTACGTGAAAACTCTTTTTCACTGTTCACTCTGTCCTAGCCAAAGTCTTTTGAACTTAGTCTCATAAATTACATAAAATCAATTTTTTTGTTTACTAAGGATAATAGATTCCATCTTGGTGCGCACCTATTCGTACATTAAACTTACTATAGGCAACATATAGTGTAGGGACTCATATAGATAGATACCAAGTTTGTATAGTCAAACTATAGCAGTCTCACTGTGAACAGTCGAGACACCTCAGGTTCAAGAACTAGTCACACTACTGTAGTATTGAGTAAGACATTGATGAGTGGGTAGCCATCTAAGTGACTTATTGTAATGGTCATGCTCAGTATCTTTGTTCTCTAACAGACACCTGCGCTCTCGCTCCATTATCTCTACACTGCAGATTCGAGACTCATCTATCCTAAAGAAAAGCGACTTGTTTATTGATTAGATCAATCACCATCTCTAAGATTATCATTTGATCAGGAGCATTTAAGAATTAATCATTAATGACACATACCTCAAATTCTCAATACTTGAGAATATATATCATTATTTTATTAATTCTTTGAATGATTCATGGATAAAAAAATATAATATGAATGAAAAAATAATCTAATTTTATTAATTATAAAAATATAATTATAAAAATATATCCTTAAAATATTTAAAAGTGTTAGCCTAATTGACTTCTAGGATATACATCTAACAATCTTCTACTTGCATAAAAGTCAATTAGCCATTAACCTAAGTTCTATCTTCTTAAGGTGGGCTTCAGTCTCCTGTTGGCTCAACAACTTAGTCAGCGGATCTATCATATTATCTATGGAGTCTACTCTTTGCATCTTGATATTCTTTTTCTCGAGGTATTTGCAAAACAGGTAGAATCGTCGCTTTATGTACTTGGACTTTTGATGGGATCTGGGTTCCTTAGCTAGAGCTATAGCACCGTTGTTGTCGTAATAGAGTAGTATGGCATCGGATGACATGACAGTTAGCTCCGCAATGAACTTCTTAAACCAAAAGGCTTTTTTAGCAGTCTCAGAAATAGCAATATACTCAGCCTTCATGGTGAAATTTGCAATGATCGATTATTTGAAACTCTTTCAATTTACCGTACCACCATTATAAAGAAACACATATTCTGATGTAGACTTTATCATCAATATCAGATATAAAATCTGAGTCTCTGTATCCTAATACCTTTAGCTCTCTTCCTCCAAAGATCAAAAATATATCCTTAGTTCTTCTCAAATACTTAAGAATATTCTTCATAGCAATCTAGTATTTTTCATCTGGATTCGACTGATATCTACTTATGACACTCACAGCATAAGCTATATCAGGTCATGTACATAACATGGCATGCATGAAGCTCCCTATAGTTGAAGCATAAGGGATTTTGCTCACGCGTTGTATCTCTTCAGATGTGTTGGAGCATATTTTCTTGGAGAGATGAACTCCATATCTGAAGGATAGAAGTCTCCTCTTGAAGTTTTTCATGCAGAATCTTTTCAGCATCTTCTCTATGTATAGCTTCTGTAATAAATCTAGCATCCTTTTAGATCTATCTTTATAGATCTTTATTCCCAAAATATAGGATGCTTCTCCAAGCTCTTTCATGAAGAACTCTTTCGACAACCAAACCTTAACTAAAATTATCATGGAAATATCATTATCAATTAGGAGGATGTCATCCAAGTACGACATGAAGAATATGACAGCACTCCCACTGACCTTTTTGTAAACACATAGTTCTTTCTCATTCTTAATGAAATTAAATGATTTATTTGTATCATTGAAATGAGTGTTTCAACTTCTTGCTTGAGTTCATATATGAATCTTTGCAGTTTGTAGATCTTGTGATCTCCATCACTGGAAGTGAAACCTAGAGGCTACTCTATATAGATATCTTCCTCAAGATATCCATTCAAAAAAATAATTTTTACATCTATCTGCTATATCTCATAATCATGAGATGCTGTAATTGCAAGCAATGTTTGAATAGATTTCAGCATAGCCACTTGTGAAAAGATATCCTGATAGTCAATGCCTTTGCATTGACTATAACCTTTAGCCACAAGTCTTACTTTAAAGGTCTCTATCTTTTCATCCGTATTTATCTTTTTTTTTTATAAATCTATTTACATCCAATGGGTACTATACTTTCTGGTGGATCTACTAAGATTCAGACTTGATTGGAATGTATTGAGTTAATTTGTGACTTTATGACTTCCAACCATTTCTCGAAATCGATGTCTAACATCGCCTCATCATATATTCTGGGATCATCTCCATGTTCTCCATTTCTTATAAGAAATATTTTCTTTACTTTCTCTGAAATAATACCTAAATATCTTTCAGGAGGATGAAAAATCCTACTTGATCTTCAAGATGGATGAGGATCTACATGTACTGGCTTAGCTAGAATAGATTTAATAGGTTCTATGACTCGTTGCTCTTCGGAGACTCTTTCTTCGAGCCTTATTTGCCTCCCACTACTTCTTTTTTGGATAAACTATTTTTTTAGAAAGATAGCATTTCGACTTACAATCACATTATAATCCTTTGGGAGGTAAAATGGTATCCTAGAGATTCTTTTGAATATCCTATGAAACGAGCCCTTAAGGACCTTGCCTCTAACTTGTCCGCCTATAGTCATTTGACATATACTAAACATCCTCAAATCCTGAGATGATCAAGACTTGGTTTCTTACCATGTCACATCTCATATGGTGTGGTAGGAATGGATTTTGTGGGAACCTTATTTACTAGATAGTTAGTGGTAAGCAAAGCATATCCCCCAAGAAATAAAAAAAGATCTGTAAAGCTCATCATGGATCGAACCATATCCAATAGGGTCTGATTTCTTTATTCTGAAATCTCATTGAGTTGAGGTATTCTAAGTGGAGTCCATTGAGAGACTATGCCATTTTTTTGAGATAATCTTAATTTTTTTTACATGGATATTTACCTCCTCGATCTGATCAAAATACTTTTAGAATTTTTTTCGATTTGTTTCTTTACTTTATATATGAATTCTTTGAACTTTTCAAAAGCTTTAGATTTATATCTCATAAGATACACATACTCGTATCTTGAATAATCACCGATAAAGGTGATGAAGTAGATATAACTTTCTCTGATCGGTACATCAAATAGGCTGCACATATTAGTGTGTATCTGAGCAAGTACCTCAGTGGTCCTTTCTCCTTATCCCATAAAGGGTAGTTTGAATATTTTTTCTTGAAGACAAGATTCACAGATTAGATATGGCTTAGTAGTCAATAAGTCCAAGAGCCCATCTTTCTTCAGTCTGTTAATCTTTTCTTCTCCTATATGATCTAGTTTAAGATGCCACGTATACTTAAGATTTATATTATCTCTAGATCTTTTAGATCCTATGGCATTCACTACCTACTCAGACACATTCACAGACATATCTACATGTAAGTGATAGAGACTGTCAATTAAAAGATCATATCCAACTATTTTATTTTCAAAATAAATGGTATAATAATCTTTATTAAAATTAAATACATAATTATCCTGTGGCAGATTTGAAATAGAAATCAAATTTCTACTTACAGCAGGTATAAAGTAACAGTCTCTAAGTAATAAACTATGTTCTGACGGTAGTCGTAGAGGATAAGTGTCCACAGCCACAGCGGTAACTCTTGCTTCATTTTTGACTCTCAGAGTTATTTCACCTTCCCTCACCTTCTACTTTTCTCAAGATCCTGCATAGAAGTATATAAATGAGTACTAGAACCAGAGTCTATGACCCAATTAGAAGTAGAAAAAATCATAAAATTAGTTTCAATTACTAGCAGGTCCAACATACGTTCTGAAGGTGCATTGTCTTTTCTTTTCTTCAGGCTCTCTAGGTAAATAAGATAGTTCTGCTTCCAATGGCCATCAGAGGCGCAGTGGAAACACTTTTCCTTATCTATGGCCTTCTTCTTAAGAGCTTCCTTCTTAGGCCTATTCTCATTCTTCTACTTTTTAACGGGCTTCTTCTTCTTCTTTCAAGTAGACTTTCTCTCGGAAGATGAAGTCCGCTCTACAGTAAGAACAGTGCTTTTTAAGCTCTTCGAGGTCCTTTTAGTGATAACCAGCATGTTCAATAGCTTGGCCTTGGTGCAATCGATTTTGTTCATATGAAAATTTACTATAAATTACCCATATGAGTCAGGAAGGCATTGATAGATTAGGTCAACATGCAATTCTTTGTCCATGACTCATCCGAGCTTCTTAAGCTCCTTAAAATCTTTGATCATTCTCAAATAATGATCATGGATAAACTGTTCCTCATGCATCTTTGTCTTGAAGAGTCTCTTGGATATTTCATAGTACACAGACTTGCTCAGTTCACCATACAACTCTTTGAGGTGATCAAGCATGGCCCTGATAGTTTTTATGTCATTATGTTGGCATTGAAGTTCATTTGATATGGATGCCAACATATAGCACCGGACCCTGTTATCATCATCTGACCATTTCTCATGTGCTGCCCTTTGGTCAGCAGTTGGGCAGGCTAGTAACATAGGTATTTTCTGATCCATTATATAGTTAAGCTTCTCATAACTCAACATAATTTTTAAGTTCCTAAGCCAGTCCTTATAATTCAAATCGGTAAGGTGGTTGGTTTTTAGTATTCAGGTAAGAGGATTGGAGGCAGATATTTCCTAGTAAAGAGAAGAAGATTGTGGTTAGACTTTTATAATTAATTTATTTTAATTTATCTTAGAGTTTTTATTTTAAGAATAAACTCGACTCCCACTATTTTTTTGAATCTTCCACACTTCTCAAGTGGAGAAATAGAATCACCTTCGTGATTAGGATTTCAAGTGGATACTATAGTTCCACTGATTGGCACACCATCTCATCTAACAGTTATTGAGATGTGTTAACCAATGCATAGATAATTTTTGTTCAATGGTTCTCAAGCATCTTGTAGTGGTCTTTGGTCTCTAAGTCTTGTAGGCCTTATCTGATAATTATTGATCTCATTCTTTAGTTAAGTCAAATCCACCATTCTTACATAAGTTAAGCTGTTATTAGATCCCTCACCTAATAGTTATTAGGCCTAACCCCATCTCTACCCCGCAACATCTCATGTTAATAGAGTTATTATACTTTTTTGATATAATTGAACCACTATATCCAATCAAGAATAATCAACATCAATAGAGCACCTGCATCTCTACAATGATGAAAAATCACTCGACTTAATATCTATGAGGAGATTTAATTTAGGCCTCTTTATTTTTAGTTATTTATTTATATCTGATATAAATCCATAATTAATAGATTTATAAGTGAGATCCTAGCTTGGATAACTAAGACCGGACTCATAGTGCAAAGCAAATGCAGTGAACTCAACATTAAGCACCCCAAAATAAAATTTAATTAACCAAATTAGCTAGCTAAGTATAAAATTGATGGGAGGCTCTCCATGCATATGAAATAGTCCTAATTAAGTAACCGTCTTTCTTAAACACTTTTCTTAGACACCAATAGGTCAATCAATTTTAAATTGCATTAGGCTTTTGCTTTCCCACTATAGATTGCAAGGTTGCAACCATCTTAATGTGTATTCATGACACAACCCTACAAGAAGGGTTGTGGTGATTCATAAAGATCACCATGCGTATCAATGAAAGACACCACATGATTATCTCATAATCTTTTGATTTGAGGGTCTCATTTCTTCTCATCCTAGGACATCCTTTCAGCATAATATCCATTATGCCAAGGTAACTTTATGTCAAGATGATCTTAGATTAATCCAAATTCTAATAAAATAAATTTTATTAGATTTCATGAATATCTTATATTCAAATAAAATAGTTTTTATTTATTAAGATTTCTTATTTCATATCTCATATGAAAAACATAACCCTAATGATTTAGGTATCTAATTTCGAACAACAACTTATTCAAATGATCATCATGTCATATCTAAATCCTAATCCTTTTTCATATGTACAAAGAGATTTATTGATTTTAGGGTTTCATCTCTTTTCATCCTAGGACAACCTTTTAGCATAACATCCGTTATGTCAGGACAACTTTATGTCAGGATGATATTAGATTAACCCTAAACCTTCAACCTTGCTTGATACTACTTGAAGGATTTCTTAGGTTTCTTAAGTGTATTTTAATTAATCTTATTAATTAAAACTTCACATGATATTTAATTAATCTCATTAATCAAGTAGGGTTAGTAATTAGAAAGTAGTGGTCTCATGCATTTAGTTTAAAATTTTTTCATAAACAATTTATGCGAAGCAGAAATAAATTAAATTAAAATCTTTTTAATTTAAAAATGTATCAGATCTCATCTGTAAATCACGTGCTAGATCTTGATATGAATATGTCACCATGATCTAAAATCTGAAATCAAAAATAAAAGTCATCAGAAGAAAAATCGGAGATCTGATCTCCATACCTTCGGATCCTATGGATGTCTAGGGTTCTAGTCGTAGCCGTGCAAGTGCCCAGCCTCTATTGGTATCTACACAGAGATGTCTGATTGAAGCATTGAGACCATCAGTGTGCTAGCACCTTGCAGGTCTCGCTCCTCAACTTTGGATCTGGGTCTCTTCTTCTAAATCTCAAAGAAGATGAAGGTTGCGTGAACTCTTTCATGTAGATCTGACAGGATCTAAACTGGACCACCAAAAAGAGAAAAAGAATCTTTCTTCTTCTCTTCCTCTCTCTCTAAAATCTCTCTTTTGGATCTAATCTAATCAGACCATGCGACGTGGAGATGGAGGATACAAGAAAGAGTAGGCATTGGGATTCGAGAAGGCTTGCGGTAGAAAAAGATCACCTCCTTTTATTAGTGCACGCCTCACACCTTTTTTCATATTTTTGTCGCACAAAAATATGTCTCATCCCATGCCACACCTGATTCAAATCCAATTTTTAATCAGGTTCAAATTCAATTTTAGTCCATAAGAAAACCCACGGTTAAAAGGGGAGGCACAAAGAATAATCTGTGGCAAGAAGGAATCCCATTCCTTTCAATATCGCATGCCCACCTTCACATTCCATTTTTGTTGTACAAAAAAGGAATCCCACATCCAACTTTCAGATAAGAATGAGATCCTATTCCTTATATAAATCAAATTCAAAAGGAAGGATGAGTCAAAGGGGAGAGAGAATTCCAGATAAAATGGGGTGCCAACTATTGGCGCCCCTTCTCTTCTCACGCACGCAAGAAACAAGGGATGCGCATCTTCACATGTGCCCTCTCCCTTTTTGCATGAGATCTAGAGAGAGCAACTCAGTAAAAGTGGGCTTTAAGGGTTAGGTTTAATTTGGTTCTAATTTAGTCCCAACTAGGTTTAAATTGAGCCCGAATCGAGTCAAATTCGAAAGGTTGTCAAAACTTGATCCAATCAGGATTGAAATTCAAATCTGATTTGGATGATTGAAATCAATTAGCATTAAATTAAATCAAACTCAATTAAATTAAATCTAATTTAAATTAATTAAGATTGAATCCATAATTTAATCGATCCTAATAAAATTACAACACTTGTAAGTCCCTCTGCTAATAATTAGCATTTGCTACATTTACAACACTTACAAATGAGCAGTTTTCAAAATTTAAACCATCAATCCAATTGATAATTCAAATATAATCCAAGCCATTTATCAGATCATGCTCCTTTTGTGCATGACCCATCAGGTTCTATTCTATCTAGTAGTGAGACATACCGTGATCTCCATCATAGCTTCATCGAAATCTTTTTCGATGGGCTGGAATGATTCCAACTCATCCGAACAAAGATCGTTGATCCAAAAATAATCTTAATGAGTTCTCATGATCCATCAGTGATGCTTAGCAGTATATAGTGACAATCCAATAGAACAGAAGAATAAATTTTTAGGTATAATTATCATGTGATACAGTCTCTCTATCGTGAGTCCCGACTAGACGGAGGTCATAGAGGACTCGTCAAACCTCATTGTCAATCATATGTCAGATTGGCTCGACTCGAGTTCATCTGTGAATCTATAGAAACTCTTTTGTAGTATTCACTCTTGCTCTGGTCAGAGACTTTCGAAACTCAGTCTTGCAAATCACATAGGATTACTCTTTTTCGATCAAGATCGATAGATTTCATCTAGGTACATCCTACTCCAAACATCGAATCTGAACTTACAATAGCTAACATACACAGCAAAGATCTGAATGGCTAGGGACTAAGGGAACATGTAGTCAAACTAAGTAGTCTCGCTATGAATAGCCAACACATCACAGTTCAAAGGACTAATCATACTACTGCAGCATCGAGAAAATCACTGACGAATGAGTAGACATCCAAGTGATTTTTTGTGTTGGTCATACTCAGTGCAAGTTGTTCTCTAACAATCACCTACACTCTTATCCCAGTATCCCCATACTACAGACTCGAGACCCATCTGTCCAAAAGAAAGGTGATTCATGCGCCGATCTTAAATAGATTGATCACTGTCTTCCGTGACGATTCTATGATTGAAAGTATTTATAAATTAATCAATAATGATATATGTCTTAAATTCTCAACACCTTGAGAATATGCAAAATCATCTTTGTTAACTTCTAGGATAAATCATGGATACATACTACATGATTGGTAATAAAAATTATCCATCAAGTACAAAAATATGCCCTAAAGAAATATGTGCATCAACCAATATTGGCTTCTAGGGCACATGAGTAGGGTTAATTTTGATGTGCTATGACACATATCAAATTTTGATACCAGAATCTAAGTAGATTAAGGTTTTACCGCAATCTTGATGGACACTTGAATTAAGTCACTAGAGGCACATAATTCTATTTAATTCTATTTTATTTATTAAAAATTTGATACTCTCTAGGCTATTTTATAGGTAATTAAAAGTTTGGGTTCATATGATTTAAATTGGACTCAAATCGGATCATATTTGAGTGAACCAGACAACCAGCTCCCATTCCAGTGTGAATGCAACTTATTGATCAATGGAGGACAAGCAATATGAAAATACAAGGATCCTTATTCATGCTCCCATCTCTCCTTTAATGAAATCCTAGCCT
Source organism: Elaeis guineensis (assembly GCF_000442705.2). NCBI lineage: Eukaryota > Viridiplantae > Streptophyta > Magnoliopsida > Arecales > Arecaceae > Elaeis > Elaeis guineensis. The sequence continues at coordinate 119,657,073 of NC_025998.2, read as the reverse complement.
CCTCTCTATAAATACACCCCAGCCCTCCTTTTTCAATCCATCAACCCCCTTGTGGGGTTCTTCATCTTCTCCCCTCTCTCTTCCTCCTTCTCTCTTCCATCAAAGCTCTTCTCTTTCTCTCTTCCAATCAAGCCAATCCTAAGTTTTCTTCAAGCTTCTCTCTCTCTCTCTCTTTTTCTTCTCCATAAGTCTAGAAGAGGTACTAACCCTAGCACGATACCATATTCCTTCATAGATTCCTTTTTCACATCTCAAGAAATCTAAGAGAGGTCCTAATCCTAGTGTCACTATCCTTTTTCTTTCACATACCTTCTTCCATCTATCTTTCTTTCTTAGAGTTCCTAGACCAAGTCTTCCAGCCATCCCGTCGCTATCTACATAGAAAAAGATGAAGGATTCAAGGAGATATATCTACTATCGGATGCAGCTAGAAGATCAACTTGATTTTGTTATTCTTGTATCAAACTTTTATTTTTTTTTATTATATATTTTTCTTATTTAATCAATAAAAAATATTTTTATTATAATCTCTTTATTTTTTTCTTAGTTTTTTATAATCTATTATTTTTTTATTTATATTTTTGAAATAATTGACTTAAGATCTCTGTAGATACGATCCTGACTCACCCTATCTACATAGTAGTGAGTAGGATTAATTTTGATATGCTATGACATACATCAAATTTTGGCACCGTTATCGAAGATCTTGACGTGATTGTTTTGAAAAAAAAATTAAAAAAATTTATAAAATAATAAAAAAATATTTTACTACTTTTTAGATTTTTATATCTTACTTTAGATTGCTTGACTGCCATATATGCTTTACTGCTATATATTTCTTATTGATTATTTTTTTCTTTTGCACTCTTACTTTTCATACTTTACTTTGCTGATTAGTAATTTATCTTTTATTGTTAGTTAATTTATTTTAATTACTTAATTACTTTCTATTTATTTTTTTAAATTTCTACCTCATATTGCTTTTCATATATGATAGAATTACTACTCTCTAGCTAGATTACTTTATTTGCATGCTTAGAAATTTTTTTTGCTTTCTATAGTCAAGTGATTTACTATATTCTATAGCTTAAAATAATTTACTACTTTATATAATTAATAATTTTTTATTTTTTTAAGTAGATTAGACTCTTTGTCTTTTATTTAGATTATATAGTTACCTTATATTCTTAACTATGAGATTACCTTCTTAGCATAGTTAAGTAGTTACTTTATTTATTATTGTCTATTATTCTCAGTGATTTACTGCTTTCCATACTTTAGAATAATTTACTTTTCTAAAAGTAGATTTGATTTGTTGCCTTATTTATAGGTTACCTGCTTATCTTTTAATCTTAGCATTATTTACTTTTCATTTAGTTCATTTCACTAGATCTTTTAATACCTAATTAACCTAATTTAAAATTTATCTTTTATTCTTTCTTGCTTAAAGATAATATAATATAAAAAGAATATAAAGACACCACATAACACTTGACTAATATAAATAAGCTAATAAATCTTAAAAGCTACTTAACATATTTGGATATTTTTTCTTTTTGCATTGCATATTTTCATAAAATACTTTAAGGGCACCTAACCCAATTAAACAAGATAAGATAGAGATTTGATCATCCTTCCTTAGCCCATAAATCATAATTCTGTATTTGCACTGACCTAAGCCTCTAACTTAAAATTAATTAGATGTTAGCCCTTAAGAACTCTTGAGCTCAATAGGACAAGGAACCCTATGAGTTAGATCGGATTAAGGTTGGTCAGTTTAATTGGTGTCTAAAAAAGTGGTTCAAGGATTACATCTCGAAGGAAGGTGGTTCATTAATTGGTTCTGTTCGCTGATCTGACCAACTTAGTTGGTATCTAAGAAAAGCAATGGGGGAACTCCCACCAACCTTACACTTATCTGACCAATTGAGCGGCTAGCTTTTTACTTGAAGTGCTTGAAGGTGATTTTGACAGTTAGGAGCTATTTAGATCTAGATTAACCTTAAGATAGAGTTGATTGCATCACTTATTTGAAAAATAAAAAAATAAAAAAAATTAAAAATAATCTTTTAGGATTCTCATTTTTAGAACTTCTCTTTTTCTTCCTCTTCTCTTCTTCTTCTCTCCCTCTTCCTTAAAAAAAAAAATTAGAAGGGGATTGTTCTGATCTAGACCTCTTAAAATCAATCAAAATAATTTGATAAATTAGATCTGTGCTAGAAAGATAGATTTCTACAGTAGAGAGGATGAGCTATCTCATAAATTAAATTGCCTACTAGATATCAGGCACTCTCCCTCTATATTTTTTTTTCTGCACAACAAGTTGAATGCCCAATCGTGCACCAATTTTTTGAGTTTAGGTATGAGCAAGTTTATCAAGATCAAACTCAAATAGCCTATGAACCAAAAAATAACCCATTCTTTAATGACCACAATCCAAGTTGGGGGGTTCAATTAAATTTTTCTTGGAACTCACACCCGGTGGATACCCCGACAACACAAGGATCTATGTTTGTTGAAACACCCTATTACGACTTGCCCTATTCACAATATCAATTTTCTCCAACTACCTATAGCCCATCATTTGAAGAAAAGATTTTGCAAGCACTAGATAGAATTGAAAATACCAATTAGCTCCTTCACTCCTCTATGCAATCCTTAGCTGAAATAAAAATTCAAATCGATCAATCAGTACTTACAATTAGTAGGGAGAAAGAAGGAGAGCTACTTAGTCAGTTCGAGAGTAACCCAGAGGGACAACACCTGGCTAGAAATTTTGATATCCCTATAATTTTTTCTGAACAATCGATTATGACTTTCGAGAATGAAATGGTCCTAGAACAATCTTGCACAATCAAAATGACCAATATAAATAATTTGACTAAGATAGAAATATCTAAAAAAAAATTAAAATGGTGGGACGAATCAATTCCATCATCCTACTTACCTATGGTCCCATTCCCAAGTGTCCTAGAATCATCCATTCTTTATAATAAAAAAAGAGGACAAATTGATGAAATAAAATTAATTGAAACTTTCCAAGGACCATAAATGAATAATATAATAGAAAAAGTTACATCCACAATTCTCACCCAAGATTCTTTAGATTCCTGTTTAGCTCACTTTGGGATGGGTGATTATGATGTCGATGGGTATATCACAAAAATAAATGATCTAGTCGATAGGTCCTATCCTAAAACTATTATATTTTAGATCAAAAAATATGAGCCATCATCTAACCCCTCAATAGCTTTCTTGTTAGAATCACCACCTGTTCTAGAATTGAAGCCACTTCTTGATGCACCCTTGAGGCACTAGAATTAAGTCATCAAGATAAATCTTATGTTGATTAGGGTTTTGCCCTTAAGATTTTTTTATGAAAATATGCAATACAAAAAAAAAAGGTGTCCAAATATGTTAAGTAGCTTTTAAGATTTAATTAGTTTATTTATATTAGTCAAGTGTTATGTGGTGTCTTTGTATTCTTTTTATATTATGTTATCTTTAAGCAAAAAAGAATAAGAGGTAAGTTTTAAATTAGGTTAATTAGGTATAAGAAGATCTAGTAAATCTAACTAAATGAAAAGCAGATAATGCTAAGATTAAAAGACAAATAGGTAACCTACAAATAAAGCAATAAATCAAATTTACTTTTAGAATAATAAATTATTCTAAACTATGAAAAACAATAAATTACTAAGAATAATGAGTAGTAATAAATGAGGTAACTACTTAACTATGCAAATAAAATAATCTCACAGTTAAAAATGAAAGGTAACTATGTAATCTAAATAAAGACAAAGAGTCTAATCTACTTAGAAAATAAAAAATTACTAATTATATAAAGCAGTAAATTATTTTAAGCTATAGAATACAGTAAATCACTGGGCTATAGAAAGTAAATTTTTTTTTATGTATGTAAATAAAGAAATCTAGATATAGAGTAGTAAATCTACCATATACGAAAAATAATATGAGACAAAATTTTTTAAAAAGAATAAAAAAAAGTAATTAAGTAATTAAAGTAAATTAATTAATAATAAAAAATAAATTACTAATCAACAAAGTAAAGTATGAAAAGTAAGAGTGCAAAAGAAGTAAATAATCAACTAGAAATATAAAGCAGTAAAGCATATAAGACAGTCAAATAATCTAAAGTAAGAAATAAAAATTTAAAAAATAATAAAATATTTTTTTATTATTTTATAGATTTTTTTTGATTTTTTTTAAAATAATCACGTCAAAATATTTGGCAACGGTATAAAAATTTGATGCATGTCATAGCACACCAAAATTAATCTTACTCACTACTATGTAGATAGGGTGAGTCAGGATCACATCCATAGTGATCTTAGGCTGATTATTTTAAAAATATAAATAAAAATAATCATAGATCGTAAGAAACTAAGAAAAAAATAAAGAGATTGTAATAAAAATATTTTTTATTGATTAAATAAAAAATATACAATGAAAAAGAAATAAAAGTTCGATATAAGAATAATGAAGCTAAGTTGATCTTCTAGCTGCATCCGATAGTGGATATGTCTCCTTGAATCCTTTGTCTTTCTCCATGCAAACAGCGACAGGATAGCAGGAAAGCTTGGTTTAGGAACTCCAAAGAAGAAAGGTAGATGGAAGAGGATATGTGGAAGAGAAAGGATAACGGTACTAGGATTAGGATCTCTCCTAGATTTGATGGAAGGCGTACTGGGGTTAGGACCTCTTCTAGACTTATGGAGAAGAAAGAAGGAGAGATGGGAGCAGCAACTTGGAGAGAAACTTAGGCATTGGCCTTATTGGAGAAGATGGAGGCCTTGGGGTTTTATTTATAGAGTGGAGAGGCTAAGGTTTCATGAAAAGAGAGGTGGGAGCGTGAATAAGGATCCTTGGATCTTCATAAAGAGTGATTTTTTAATCTGAACTTTTGAGATTTAAGTCATGTTCACACTTGATTCCATTTATCTTCTAATATGGATCCTTGATTAGAGAGACTGCTTTTTGACCCATGATCTTTAAGTCGCGTTCACATTGAAATTGGAACTGATTGTCTGGTTCACTCAAATCTGATTTGATTTAAGTTTAATTTGAATCATATGAACCCAAACTCCCCATTATCTACAAAATAGACTAGAGAGCATCAAATTTTAATAAAATAATATTAATTATTATAATATTTAGTACCTCTAGCGACTTAAATTAAGTATTGATCCTATCTATATTGTATATTTTTGAAATAACCGACCTAAGATCTCTGTGGATATGATCCCGACTCACCCTATCTACATAGTAGTGAGTATAATTAATTTTGGTATGCTACTACACGCATCAAATTTTGGCACTATTTTCAGAGATCTTGACGTGATTGTTTAAAAAAAATTAAAAAAAATTATAAAATAATAAAAAAATATTTTACTACTTTTTAGATTTTTATTTCTTACTTTAGATTGTGTGACTACCTTATATGCTTTATTGCTTTATATATCTAGTTGATTATTTTCTTCTTTTGTATTTTTGCTTTTCATATTTTACTTTACTGATTAGTAATTTATCTTTTATTATAAGTTAATTTATTTTAATTATTTAATTATCTTTTATTTATTTTTTTTAAATTTTTATCTCATATTGCTTTTCATATATGATAGATTTATTGCTTTCTAGCTAGATTACTTTATTTGCATGTCTAAAAGTTTTTTTACTTTCTATAGTCTAGTGATTTACTACAGTCTATAGCTTAAAATAATTTATTATTTTATATAATTAGTAATTTCTTATTTTTTTAGTAGATAAACTCTTTATTTTTTATTTAGATTACATAGTTATCTTATATTCTTAACTATGAGATTATTTTATTTGCATAGTTAAGTAGTTACCTTATTTATTATTGCCCATTATTTCTAGTGATTTACTACTTTCCATAGCTTAGAATAATTTATTTTTCTAAAAATAGATTTGATTTGTTGCCTTATTTGTAGGTTACCTACTTACCTTTTAGTCTTAGCATTATTTACTTTTCATTTGGTTAGATTCACTAGATCTTCTAATACCAAATTAACCTAATTTAAAATTTATCTTTTATTTCTTCTTGCTTGAAGATAATATAATATAAAAAAATACAAAGACACCATGTAACACTTGACTAATATAAATAAACTAATAAATCTTAAAAGCTACTTAACATGTTTGGATATCTTTTTTTATTACATTGTATATTTTTATAAAATACTTTGAGGGCACTCAACCCAATTAAACAAGATAAGATGGGAATTTGATCACCCTTTCTTGATCCACAAATCATAATTTTGTATTTGCACTGACCTAAGCCTCTAACTTAAAGTTAATTAGACGTTAGTCTTTATGGACTCTTGAGCTTAATAGGACAAGGAACCCTATGAGTTGGACCAGATTAAGGTTGGTCAGTTTAATTGGTGTCTAGAAAAGTGGTTCAGAGATTACATCCCGAAGGAAGGTGGTTCATTAATTGGTTCTATTCGTGGATCTGGCCAACTTAGTTGATATCTAAGAAAAGCAACAGGGGGATCCCCACCAACTTTACACTTACTTGGCCAATTGAGTGGCTAGCTTTTTATTTGGAGTGCTCGAAGGTAACCTTGGCAGTTAGGAGTTGTCTAGATCTAGATTAACCTTAGGATAGAGTTGATTGCATGTCTTATTTAAAAAATAAAAAAAAAATAATTAAAAATAATCTTCGCATCTATTGTCTCTAGGTCTAGGACTCTCTTAGGATTCTCATCTTTAGAGCTTCTCTCTTTCTTCTTCTTCTCTTCTTCTCTCCCTCTTCTTTAAAAAAAAATCAGAAGGGGATTGTTCGGATATAGACCTCTTAAAATCAATCAGAATAATTCGATAAATTAGATCTATGCTAGAAAGATAGATTTCTACAGTAGAGAGGATGAGCTATCCCATAAATTAAATTGCCTACTAGATATCAGACACTCTCCCTCTGTATTTTTTTTCTCACACAACAAGTTGAATGCCCAACTGTGTACCAATTTTTTGAGTTTAGGTATGAGCAAGTCTATTAAGATCAAATCCAAATAGCCTACGAACCAGAAAATAACCCATTCTTTAACGACCACAGTCCGGGTTGGGGGGTTCAACCAAATTTTTTTTGAAACTCACATCCGATGGATACCCCGGCAACACAAGGATCTACGTTTGTAGAAATACCCTATTACGACTTGCCTTATTCACAATATCAACCTTCTCCAACTACCTATAGTCCATCATTTGAAGAGAAGATTCTGCAAGCACTAGATAGGATTGAAAGCACCAATCAGCTCCTTCACCCTTGTATGCAATCCTTAGCTGAAATAGAAATTCAAGTCGATCAATCAGTACTTACAATTAGTAGAGAGAAAGAAGGAGAGCTGCTTAGTCAGTCCGAGAGTAACCTAGAGGGACAACACCTGGCTAGAAATTTTCATGTCTCTATAATTTTTTCTGAACAATCGATTATGACTTTCAGAAATGAAATGATCCTAGAATAACCCTGTACAACCAAAATGACCGATACAAATAATTTGACTAATCTAGAGAAAAATTCAAATAGTGGGATGAACAATTCCATCATCCTACTTACCTATGGTCCCATTCTCAAGTGTCCTAGAATCATCCATTCCTTATAATGGAAAAAGAAGATAAATTGATGAAACAAAATTAATTGAGATATTTCAAAGACCACAAATGAATAACATAATAGAGGAAGTTACACCCACAATTCTCTTTCAAGATTCTTTAGATCCCTGTTTAGCTCACTTTAGGATGGACGATTTTGTTGTCAATGGATGTATCACAAAAACAAATGATCTAGTCGATACGTCCTATCTTAAAATTATCCTATTTTAGAATAAAAAATATGAGCCATCACCTAACCCCCCAAGAGCTCTTTTGTTAGAATCACCACCTGCTCTAGAACTGAAGTCACTTCCTGACGCACCCTAGAAGCACTAGCATTAAGTCATCAAGATAAATTTTATGTTGATTAAGGTTTTGCCCTTAAGATTTTTTTATGAAAATATGCAATGCAAAAAGAAAATAAGTCCAAATATATTAAGTTACTTTTAAGATTTAATTGATTTATTTATATTAGTCAAGTATCATGTGGTATCTTTGTATTCTTTCTATATTATGTTATCTTTAAGCAAGAAAGAATAAGAAGTAAGTTTTAAATTAGGTTAACTAGATATGAGAAGATCTAGTAAATCTAACTAAATGAAAAGTAAATAATGCTAAGATTAAAAGGCAAGTAGGTAACCTACAAATAAAGCAACAAATCAAATCTACTTTTAGGATAATAAATTATTCTAAACTATGAAAAATAGTAAATCACTAGGAATAATGAACAGTAATAAATAAGGTAACTACTTAACTATGCAAATAAGATAATCTCACAGTTAAGAATGAAAGATAACTATGTAATCTAAATAAAAGGTAAGGAGTCTAATCTACTTAAAAAATAAAAAATTACTAATTATATAAAGTAGTAAATTATTTTAAGCTATAGAATGTAGTAAATCACTAGGCTATAGAAAGCAAATTTTTTTTTTATACATGTAAATAAAGAAATCTAGATATAAAGTAGTAAATCTACCATATACAAAAAATAATATGAGATAAGAATTTAAAAAATAAATAAATAAAAAATAATTAAGTAATTAAAATAAATTAATTAACAATAAAAGGTAAGTTACTAATCAATAAAGTAAAGTATAAAAAATAAGAGTACAAGAGAAGTAAAAAATCAACTAAAAATATAAAGCAGTAAAGCATATAAGACAGTCAAGTAATCTAAAGTAATAAATAAAAATCTAAAAAGTGATAAAATATTTTTTATTATTTTATAAATTTTTTTAATTTTTTTTAAAATAATCATGTCAAGATCTCCAATAACGGTGCCAAAATTTTATGTGTGCGTAGCACATCAAAATTAATCCTACTCACTACTATATGGATAGAGTGAGTCGGGATCGTATCGACAGAGATCTTAGGTCAATTATTTTAAAAATATAAATAAAAAAATAATAAATTATAAAAAACTAAAAAAAATAAAGAGATTGCAACAAAATAATTTTCATTGATTAAATAAAAAAATATATAATGAAGAAAAATAAAAGTTCGATACAAGAACAATGAAACCAAGTTGATCTTCTAGCTGCGCCCGATAGTGGATATGTCTCCTTGAATCTTTTGTCTTCCTCCGTGCAGATAGTGGCAGGATGGTAGGAAGGCTTGGTCTAGAAACTCCAAGGAGGAAAGGTAGATGGAAGAGGGTATGTGGAAGAGAAAGGATAGCAGTACTAGGATTAGAACCTCTCCTAGATTTGATGGAAGGCGTGCTAGGGTTAGGACCTCCCCTAGACATTTGGAGAAGAAAGAAGGAGAAATGGGGGCAGCAACTTGGAGAGAAATTTAGATGTTAGCTTTATTGGAGAAGATGGAGGCCTTGGGGTTCTATTTACAGAGTGAAGAGGCTAAGATTTCATGAAAAGAGAGGTGGGAGCGTGAATAAGGATCCTTGGATCTTCATGAAGAGTGATCTTTTAATCTGAGCTTTTGAGATTTAAGTCATGTTCACACTTGATTCTATTTATCTTCTAATCTGGATCCTTGATTGGAGAGACTGCTTCTTGACCCATGATCTTTAAGTCACGTTCATACTGGAATGGGAGTTGGTTGTCTGGTTCACTCAAATCTGATCTGATTAAGTTCAATTTGAATCGTATGAACCTAAACACCCCATCACCTGCAAAATAGACTAGAGAGTATCAAATTTCAATAAAATAACATCAATTATTATAATATTTAGAGCCTCTAGCGGCTTAAATTAAGTATTGACCCTATCTACATTGTATATCTTTTTATTTATATTTTTAAAATAATCGACCTAAGATCTCTGTAGATACGATCCCGACTCACCCTATCTACATAGTAGTGAGTAGGATTAATTTTGGTGTACTATGGTATGCATCAAATTTTGACGTCATTGTCGGAGATCTTGGCATGATTATTTTGAAAAAAAATAAAAAAAATCAAAAAAAATCTACAAAATAATAAAAAAAAATTTACTACTTTTTAGGTTTTTATTTTTAATTACTTTAGATTGCTTGACTGCCTTATATGTTTTACTATTTTATATTTTTAATTGATTATTTTCTTCTTTTACACTCTTGCTTTTCATACTTTACTTTGCTGATTAGTAATTTACCTTTTATTATGAGTTAATTTACTTTAATTACTTAATTACCTTCTATTTATTTTTTTAAAAAATTTTTACCTCATATTACTTTTCATATATGGTAAATTTACTGCACTCTAGCTAGATTACTTCATTTGCATACCTAAATTTTTTTTTGCTTTTTATAGTCTAATGATTTATGACATTCTATAGCTCAGAATAATTTACTGTTTTATATAATTAATAATTTTTTATTTTTTTTAAGTAGATTAGACTCCTTACCTTTTATTTAGATGATATAGTTATCTTATATTCTTAACTATGAGATTACCTTATTTGCATAGTTAAGTAGTTACCTTATTTATTATTGCTTATTATTTTTAACGATTTACTACTTTCCATAGCTTAAAATAATTTATTTTTCTAAAAATAGATTTGATTTGTTGCCTTATTTATAGGTTATCTACTTTTCTTTTAATCTTAGCATTATTTACTTTTCATTTAGTTAGATTCACTAGATCTTCTAGTACCTAATTAACCTAATTTAAAATTTATCTTTTATTTCTTCTTGTTTAAAGATAACATAATATAAAAAGAATACAAAGATATCACATAACACTTGACTAATATAAATAAATTAATAAATCTTAAAAGCTACTTAACATATTTGGATACCTTTTCTTTTTACATTGCATATTTTCATAAAATATTTTAAGGGTACGTAACCCAATTAAACAAGATAAGGTAGAGATTTGGTCATCCTTCTTTGGCTCACAAATCACAATTCTACATTTGCACTGACCTAAGCCTCTAACTTAAAATTAATTAGATGTTAGCCCTTAAGGACTCTCGAGCTCAATAGGACAAGGGGCCCAATGAGTTGGATTGGATTAAGGTTGGTCAGTTTAATTGGTGTCTAAAAAAATAGTTCAGAGATTACATCTCGAAGTAAGGTGGTTCATTAATTGGTTCTGTTCGCTGATCTGACCAACTTAGTTGGTGTCTAAGGAAAGCAACGGAGGTACGCCCACCAACTTTATACTTACCTAGCTAATTGAGTGGCTAGCTTTTTATTTGGAGTGCTCGAAGGTGACCTTGGCAGTTAGGAGCTGTCTAGATCTAGATTAATCTTAGGATAGAGTTGATTGCATCACTTGTTTGAAAAATAAAAAAAATATAAATAATTAAAAATAATCTTCGCATCTATCATCTCTAAGTCTGAGACTCTCTTAGGATTCTAATCTTTAGAACCTCTCTCTTTCTTTCTCTTCTCTTCTTCTTCTCTTCCTCTTTCTTAAAAAAAAATCAGAAAGGGATTGTTCAGATCTAGACCTCTTAAAATCAATCAAAATAATTCGCTAAATTAGATCTGTGCTAGAAAGATGGATTTCTACATTAGAGAGGATGGGCTATCCCACAAATTAAATTGCCTACTAGATATCAGACATTCTCCCTCTACATCTTTTTTTCCTGCACAACAAGTTGAATGCCCAATCGTGCACCAATTTTCTGAGTTTAGGTATAAGCAAGTTTATCAAGATCAAACCCAAATAGCCTACGAATCAGAAAATAATCCATTCTTTAATGACCATAATCTAGGTTGGGGATTCAACCAAATTTTTCTTGAAACTCACACCTGGTGGGTACCTCGACAACATAGGGATCTATGTTTGTAGAAGCACCTTATTACGACTTGCCGTATTCACAATATCGACCTTCTCCAACTACCTATAGCCTATCATTTAAAGAGAAGGTTCTGTAAGTACTAGATAGGGTTGAAAGCACCAATCAGCTCCTTCACTTCTCTATGTAATCCTTAGTCGAAATAGAAATTCAAATTGATCAATCAGTACTTACAATCAGTAGGAAGGAGAAAGGAGAGCTACTTAGTCAGTCCGAGAGTAATCCAGAGGTACAATATCTGGTTAGAAATTTTGATATCTCTATAATTTTTTTTGAATAATCGATTATGATTTTCAAGAATGAAATAGTCCTAGAACAACCCTGCATAACCAAAGCGACCAATACAAATAATTTGACTTAGACAGAAACATCTAGAGAAAAATTCAAATGGTGGGATGAATCAATTCCATCATCTTACTTACCTATGGTCCCATTCTCAAGTATTTTAGAATCATCCAAGGACCACAAATGAATAACATAATAGAGGAAGTTATACCTACAATTCTCTCTCAAGATTCTTTAGATCCCTATTTAGCTCACTTCGGGGTGGATGATTTTGATATCGATGGGTATATCACAAAAATAAATGATCTAGTCGATACGTCCTATCCTAAAACCATCCTATTTTGGATTAAAAAATATGAGCCATCACCTTACCCCCTAATAGCTCTCTTGTTAGAATCACTACCTGCTCTAAAACTCAAGCCACCTTCTGACGCACCCATTGACATCCTTCTAGTGATTCCTAATCAGGAAGTCTAACTTGTATGTATTCTAAAAGTACATAAAAAAACTGTTGGATGGGATATCTCTGAAATGAGGGACGATGATATTGAGATTTTTATGACTGATTTCTCTATTTTTGACAGTACTTTTGAGGACTGTCTCCAAAATATTTCTACGATATTAAAATAATGTATAGAGATAGATTTAGTATTAATTTAGAAAAAGTGCCATGCTATAGATTGGGAGGAGATGATACCAAAATATGTCATACTCGAGATAGGGATTAGAGTAGATTAGGTTATAATTGAAGAAACTCTTAAATTACTGATGAATACTTAATTTAAGTCGCTAGAGACACTAAATATTGTAATAATCGATATTATTTTATTAAAATTTGATGCTCTCTAATCTATTTTGTAGGTAATTGAAAGTTTGGATTCATATGACTCAAATTAGACTCAAATTGGATCAGACTTGAGTGAACCAGGCAACCAACTCCCATTCCAGTGTGAACACGACTTAAAGACCAATGGAGGAGAATCAATATGAAGATCTAAGGGTCCTTATTCACACTTTCACCTCTCTTTTCATGAAACTCTAGCTTCCCTACTCTATAAATAGAATCTCAAGGCCTCCATCTTCCTCAATAAAGCCAATCCTAAGTTCTCTTCAAGCTTCTCTCTTTCTCTCTTCCTCTTCTTCTTCTCCATAAGTCTAGGAGAGGTACTAACCCTAGCACGACATCATATTTCTCCACAGATCTTTTTTTCACATCTCATCAAATCTAGGAGAGGTTCTAATCCTAGTGCCGCTACTCTTTCTCTTCTACATATCCACTTCCATCAACCTTTCTTCTTTGGAGTTCCTAGACTAAGCCTTCCAGCCATCCTGTCGCTATCTGCATGGAGAAAGATGAAGGATTCAAAGAGACACATCCGCCATCAAACGCAGTAAGAAGATCAACTTGATTTAGTTATCTTGTATCATAATTTTATTTTTTTTCTTTATGTATGCTTCTTTATTTGATTAATAAAAAATAATTTTATTATAATTTTCATGCTTCTTTCTTAGTTTCTTACAATCTATTATTCTTTTCTTTTGTATTTTTAAAATAATCAACTAAGATTTTTGTGGATACATTCTCGACTCACCTTATCTACATAGTAGTGAGTAGGGTTAATTTTGGTGTGCTACGATATGCATCAAATTTTGGCACCATTGTCGAAGATTTTGGTGTGATTGTTTTGAAAAAAAAATTAAAAAAACTCTAAAAATAAAAAAAAATTACTATTTTTTAGATTTTTATTTCTTATTTTAGATTGCTTAACTGTCTCATATGCTTTACTGCTTGATATTTCTAATTGATTATTTCTTTCTCTTGCACTCTTATTTTTTGTACTTTACTTTGCTAATTAGTAATTTATCTTTTATTATTGATTAATTTACTTTAATTACTTAATTATCTTCTATTTATTTTTTAAAATTTTTGCCTCATATTATTTTTCGTATATGATAGATTTACTATTTTATATCTAGATTTTTTTATTTGCATGCATAGAAAATTTTTTTACTTTCTATAGCTTGATGATCTACTGCTTTCTGTAGGTTAGAATAATTTACTGCTTTATATAATTAGTGATTTTCTGCTTCCTAAGTAGATTAGATTTTTTATCTTTTATTTAGATTACGTAGTTATCTTTTATTCTTAACTGTGAGATTACTTTATTTGCATAGTAAGTAGTTACCTTATTTATTATTGCCCATTATTCCTAGTGATTTACTGCTTTCCATAGCTTAGAATAATTTATTATCCTAAAAGTAGATTTAATTTGTTGCTTTATTTGTAGACTACCTACTTACTTTTTAATCTTAGCATTATTTCTTTCTATTTAATTAGATTTACTAAATCTTCTCATACCTAATTAACCTAATTTAAAACTTATCTCTTATTTCTTCTTGATTAAAGATAACATAATATAAAAAGAATACAAAGATACCACATAACACTTGACTAATATAAATAAACTAATTAAATCTTAAAAGCTACTTAACATGTTTGGACACTTTTTTTTTTGCATTGCATATTTCTATAAAAAATCTAAGGGCAAAATCCTAATCAACATAAAGTGAAGATTTCATTACCCTTCTTTGGCCCACAAACCACCATCTTGCAATTGCATTAACCTAAATCTCTAATTTAAAATCGATTAGACATTGACCCCAAAGGATCTTCGAGTTCAGTAGGACAAAAAATCCTAAAAATTGGATCGAGTTCAGGTTAGTCAGTTTAACTGGTGTCTAGAAAAGTGGTTCAGAGATTATGTTTCAAAGGAAGATGATTCATTAATTAGTTCCATTCGCTTACCTGACCAACGCAGTTGATGTCTAAGGAAATCAACGGGGGGATGCCACCAATCTTATACTTACCTGGCCAATTGAGTGGCTAATCTTTTACTTGGAGTGCTCAAAGGTGACCTTAACTGTTAGGAGCTGTCTAGATCTAGGTTAACCCTAGGATAGAATTATTTTGATTGCATCACTTATCTAAAAAATAAAAAATAAAAGTAATTAAAAATAATCTTCACATCTATCATCTCTAGACTTAGGACTCTCTTAGGATTCTTATTTTTAAAACTTCTCTCTTTCTTTCTCTTCTCTTCTTCATCTTCTCTCCTTATTCCTTAAAAAAAAAAGAAAAAAAAAATTAGAAGGGGATTGTTCTAATCTAGACATAGATCTCTTGAAATCAATCAAGAACAATCTGATAAATTAGATTTGTGCTAGGAATATGGATTTCTATGGTAGAGATGATGAGCTATCTTATAAATTAGATTGCCTATCAGCTATTAGACACACTCTCTCTACATCTTTTCTTCCTGCACAATAAGTTGAATGCCCAACCGTGCATCAATTTTTTGAGTTTAGGTATAAGCAAGTTCATCAAGATCAAATCCAAATAGCCTACGAACCAGAAAATAACCTATTCTTGAACGATTATAATACAGGTTAAGGGGTTCAACCAAATTTTTTGTGGAACCCATACCTAGTGGGTATCCCGGCAACACAAGGATCTATGTTTGTAGAAGCATCCTATTACGACTTGTCCTATTCACAATATCAACCTTCTCCAACTATCTATAGCCCATCATTTGAAGAGAAGATTCTGCAAGCACTAGATAGGATTGAAAGCACCAATCAGCTCTTTCACTCCTCTATGCAATCCTTAGCCGAAATAGAAATTTAAGTCGATCAATCAGTAATTACAATCAGTAGGGAGGAGGAAGAAGAGCTGCTTAGTCAGCCTGAGAGTGATCCTGAGAGACAATACCTGATTAAAAATTTTAATATCCCTATAATTTTTTTTGAACAATAGATTATGACTCTCCAAAATGAAATGGTCCTAAAACAATCCTGCACAACCAAAACGATCAATACAAATAATTTGACTAAGACAGAAATATCTAGAGAAAAATTTGAATGGTGGGACAAGCCAATTCCATCATTGTCCTACTTACCTATCGCCCCCTTTCCAAATGCCCTAAAATCACCCACTTCTTTTTATGGGAAAGATAGACAAATTGATGAAATAAAATTAATTGAGACTTTTCAAAGACCACAAATGAATAACATAATAAAGAAAGTTACACCCATAATTCTCTCTCAAGATTCTTTAGATCCTTGTTTAGCTCACTTCGAGGTGGACGATTTTGATGTCGATGGATATATCACAAAAATAAATGATCTAGACGATATGCCCTATCCTAAAATTATCCTACTTTGGATCAAAAAATATGAACCATCACCTAACCTCTCAATAGCTTTCTTATTAGAATCACCACCTGCTCTAGAACTGAAGCCACTTCCTGACGCACCTACTAACACCCTTCTAGTGATCCCTAATCAGAAAGCCCAACTTATAGGTATTCTAAAAATATATAAAGAAGCTGTTGGATGGGATATCTTTGAAATGAGGGATAATGATATTGAGATTTTTATAACTGATTTCTCCAAAATCTTTGGTATTACTTTTAAGGACTGTCTCCAAAATCTTTTTGTGGTGTTAAAACAATATATGGAGATAGATTTAGTATTAATTTAGAAAAAATATCATGCTATAGATTGGGAAGAGATGATGATAAAACATATCATATCCGCGATAGGGATTAGAGTAGATCATGTTATAATTGAAGAAACTCTTAAACTACCAACCCTAATCTCGGTTCAACAAACACAATCTCTTTTCAATCATCAGAAAAATTATGAGAATATTGTTAGTCCCTGGAATTACATGCTTGCCCAATACATTCTATTGGTTCGGGCTAATCATCATAGAACACTCTACAAATATTTTTTTGTCATGATGACAAAGCCTCCTAATTGGCCCTGTCCTTTTAACTCTTTGAGGGACGTACCTAAGTTAGTTATAGGAGGGACTCCCTCATAGCGTCCGGCTGACGACGTTAAACTTAGCACTTTTTGGAAGGCAACCCAGCTTATGCAATATTTTTAGTTTTTTTTATTTTGTAGGAATCTCGAAAAAAATAATTAGCCAAGTTGAATCTCTATAGTGGAGTGGATAAGTGATGCTAATAGCCAAGTTGGGGGGAGAGCTATGTTTACACCAGCTGAACTCAAGAACACACCACACCCAGCAATGAAGGATCTCTCAATAATGAATGCACACATTAAACTCAGGTGATTTTCTTCCTTGTTATATTTTATTATGATTCTCTTCTTTCATTGGGGATAATGAAAATTAAGTTGGGAGAAAAAATAACTAATTTAATTAAGTCCTCGAGTATGGTCAGAAATAATTAGTTTTGTGTATCTGAATTTTATCTCAATTTGAAGTTAACTAGGCACCCTAATTAATGAGTGATTAACGGTCTAGATAATTTTAGAGTTATTGAGGAAGAAATTATTAAGGATGCCCAATTAATGAAAGAATTTAGACCAGACTAAATTTTAGAGTGATTCTAGAATCCTCTTCTCACCATCTCAATGAAGAATCTGCTTTATAGGGGTATGGATGGAAAGATCGAGATATGTAAATTTTTTTTATTATAAAAAAAGATAAAATAAAAAAAAATTTAGCACTGTCTCACTGAGTAACCAAACTCCTTCGCCTAAGTAAGCATTGTAGTTTGTGTCAAAAGGTGGGGATGTTAAAAGACTGTTATAGAGTCTATCTCACCTCGTAGCTTTTTTTGGACTCGAGTCAGTAAGTCTGAGGGGTGTTCTACACCTAATGCCCTAAAGCCAACTGGTTTGGGAGTCATTGACTGAAAGCTTGCTACAAGGGTTAGCTAAAAGGCTTAAGAGGTTAAGACATTGCACTAGACTCTTTTTTTTTAAAAAAAAGAAAAAAAATAAGGAGACTAAATTGTAAGAAGACAATAAACTCTGCTTACATCAAGTTAGAGGGCTTAAAGAGTAGAGTGAAAAGTTGGTAAAAGAAGATCTTTAAAAAATTTTATGGCTAATACTCAACCATTAATTGGGTTGAATTGATAATCCAATGAAGTACCTCATTAATGGTCTAGCTAGATATCCACTACAGTTAGAAATGTCTAGGATAACTTTCAATTTAAGGATAATTTGGTGCACAATGCTAATGTATCTATTTTACTCGAGGATGAGTAAAAGTTCAAGTTAGGAGGTGTGATAAATACTTAATTTAAGTCGCTAGAGACTCTAAATATTATAATAATCGATGTTATTTTATTGAAATTTGATACTCTCTAGTCTATTTTGTAGGTAATTGAAAGTTTAGATTCATATGACTCAAATTAGACTCAAATTGGATTAGACTTGAGTGAACCAGACAATCAACTCCCATTCCAGTGTGAACACGACTTAAAGATTAATGGAGGAGAATCAATATGAAGATCGAAGGATCCTTATTCACGCTCCCACCTCTTTTTTCATGAAACCCTAGCCTCCCTATTCTATAAATAGAACCCCAAGGCCTCCATCTTCTTCAATAAAGCCAACTCAAAGTTCTCTTCAAGCTTCTCTCTTTCTCTCTCCCTTTTCTTCTTTTTCATAAGTCTAAGAGAGGTACTAACCCTAGCATGACACCATATTCCTCCACAGATCTCTTTTTCATATCCCATCAAATCTAGGAGAGGTCCTAATCCTAGTGCCGCTACCCTTTCTCTTCTACATATCTTCTTCCATCAGTCTTTCTTCCTTGGAGTTCTTAGACCATGCCTTCCAACCATTCTGTCGCTGTCTGCATGAAGGAAGATGAAAGATTCAAGGAGACACATCCACCATCAGACGCAACAAGAAGATCAACTTGGTTTAGTTATCTTGTATTGTAATTTTATTTTTTTCTTTATGTACACTTTTTTATTAGATTAATGAAAAATAATTTTATTATAATTTTTATATTTTTTTTTAGTTTCTTATAATTTATTTTTTTTTAATATTTTCAAAACAATCAACTAAGATCCCTACGGATACGATTCCGACTCACCCTATCTACATAGTAGTGAGTAAGGTTAATTTTGGTGTACTACGACACGCATCAATTACCAATCCTAATCTCGGTTCAACAAACTTTTTTATTAGATTATGAAAATATTGTTAGTCCTTAGAATTGCATGCTTATCCAGTACATTTTATTGGTCTGAGCTAATCATCGTAGAACACACTACAAACATTTTTAGGCTATGATGACAAGGCCTCCTGATTGGTCTTATCCTTTTGAAGCCTTAAGAGACATATCTAAGTTGGTTATAGGTAGGATTTCCTTATAGCATCCGACTGAAGACGTTAAACTTAGTACTTTTTGGAAGGCAACTCAGCTTATGCAATATTTTTAGTTTCTTTTTATTTTGTAGGAATCTCTAGAAAGATAATTAGCCAAGTTGAATCTCTATAGTGGAGTGGATGAGTGATACTACTAGCTAAGTTGGGGGGAGAGCCACGTTCACGTCGGCTAGAATCAAGAACATACCACACGCAATAATGAAGGATCTCTCCACAATGAATGCACATATTGAACTCAGGTGGTATCCTTTCCTGTTATATTATAATTCTCTTCTTCCATTAATGACAATAAAAATTAAGTTGGAGGGAGAATAATTAATTTAATTAAATCCTCGAATATGGTCAGAAATAATTAGCTTTGTATACCTGAATTTTATATCAACTTGGAGTTAGTCGGGCATCCTAATCAATGAGTGATTGACGATCTAGATAATTTTAGAGATATCGTAGAGAAAATTATTAAAAACACCCAATAAATGGTTGGATTTAGACCAAAACAAATTTTGAAGTAATTCTAGAACTCTCTTCTTGCCTGTCTTGATGAGGAATCTACTTCATGGGGGTATAGGTGTAAATATCAAAGTATGTAAAAAGTCTATCTTAATAAAATAGATTTTTAGCATTTCTCATTGAGTAATCAGACCTCTTCGCCTAAGTAAACATTGTTGTTCGCATCAAAAGGTGAAAATATGAAGAAACATCTTGTAGAGTCAGTCTTAACTTGTAGTCTTTTTGACTCGAGTCAGTAAGTCTGAGCGGTGTTTTACACCTAATGCCCTAAAGTCAACTGGTTTGAGAGTCATTGGCCTAAAGCTCGCTACAAGAGTCAATTAAAAAGCTTAAGGAGTTAGGACATTGCACCGACTGTACATAAAAATATATTTTTTTAAAAATAAATAATAATTAAAAAAAAGAGAAGAAAGAG
Source organism: Elaeis guineensis (assembly GCF_000442705.2). Taxonomy (NCBI): domain Eukaryota; kingdom Viridiplantae; phylum Streptophyta; class Magnoliopsida; order Arecales; family Arecaceae; genus Elaeis; species Elaeis guineensis. Next base: position 119,636,767 of record NC_025998.2, on the reverse strand, counting down.
AATAAGAAGAATAAACTGCAAAAAGACACTACTCCAAACCTATAGTAAGTTGGAGGACTTAAAGAGTAAGTGAAAAGTTGGTGATAGAAGATCTTTAAAAATTTTTATGGCTAATACTCAACTACTAATTGGATCAAATTGATAATCCAATGAAGTACCTCTTTAATAGTCTAGCCGATATCTACTATAGTTAGGAATACCTAGGATAATTTTTGATTCAAGGATAATTTGGTGCACAATGCTCATATATCTATTTTACTCGAGGACGAGTAAAGTTCAAGTTGAAGGATGTGATGAATACTTGAATTAAATCACTAGAGGCACATAATTCTATTTAATTATATTTTATTTATTAAAAATTTGATACTCTTTAGTCTATTTTGTAGGTAATTGAAAGTTTGGATTCATATGATTCAAATTAGACTCAAATCAGGTCAGATTTGAATAAACTAGGCTACCAGCTCCCATTCCAATGTGAACGCGACTTATTGATCAATGGAGAAGAAGCAATATAAAGATCCAAGAGTCCTTATTCATACTCCCATCTCTTTTTTAATGAAATCCGAACCTCCTCTTTATAAATACACCCCAGCCCTCCTTTCTCAATCCATCAGTCCCTTGTGGGGTTCTTCATCTTCTCCTCTCTCTCTTCCTTCTTCTCTCCTCCATCAAAGCTCTTCTTTTTTTCTCTTCCAATCAAGTCAATCCTAAGTTCTCTTCAAGCTTCTCTCCCTCTCTCCCTCTTTCTCTTCTCCATAAGTCTAGGAGAGATATTAATCTTAGCACGACACCATATTCCTCTATAGATCCCTTTTTCACATCCCAAAAAATCTAAGAGAGGTCCTAATCCTAGTGCCGCTATCCTTTCTCTTCCACATACCCTCTTCCATCTACCTTTCTTCCTTGGAGTTTCTAGATCAAGCCTTCCAGCCATCCTTCTGTTGTCTGCACGGAGGAAGATGAAGGATTCAAGGAGACATATCCACTATCAGGTACAGCTAAAAGATCAATTTGATTTCATTGTTCTTGTATCAAACTTTTATTTCTTTTCTATTATATATTTTTTTTATTTAATCAATAAAAAATATTTTTATTGCAATCTCTTTATTTCTTTCTTAGTTTCTTGCAATCTGTGATGAACATTTGAATTAAGACACTAGAAGCATATAATTCTATTTAATTATATTTTATTTATTAAGAATTTATTGCTCTCTAGTCTATTTTGCAGGTAATTGAAAGTTTGGATTCATACGATTCAAATTGAACTCAAATCGGATCAGATTTGAGTGAACCAGGCAATCAGCTCCCATTCTAATGTGAATGCGACTTATTGATCAATAGAGGAGAAGCAATATGAAGATCCAACGGTCTTTATTCACACTCTCACCTCTCTTTTCATGAAATCCTAGCCTCTCCACTCTATAAATAGAACCCCAAGACCTCCATCTTCTTCAATCAAGCCAACCTTAAGTTTTTTTCAAGCTTCTCTCTCTTTCCCTCTTTTTCTTTTTCATAAGTCTAGGATAAGTATTAACCCTAGCACGACATCATATTCCTCCATAGATCTTTTTTCTCCATCTCAAAAAATCTAGGAGAGGTTCTAATCCTAGTGCTGCTATCCTTTCTCTTCCACATACCCTCTTCCATCTACCTTTCTTTCTTAGAGTTTCTAGACCAAGCCTTCCAGCCATCTTGTCGCTATCTGCATGGAGAAAGACAAAGGATTCAAAGAGATACATCCACCATCGGGCGTAGTGAGAAGATCAACTTGGTTTAGTTATCTTGTATCGTAATTTTATTTTTTTTCTTTATGTATGCTTCTTTATTTGATTAATGAAAAATAATATTATCATAATTTTCATCCTTCTTTCTTAGTTTCTTGAATTTATTATTCATTTTTTTTGTATTTTCAAAATAATCAACTAAGTCTCTACGGATACGATTCTGACTCACCCTATCTACATAGTAGTGAGTAGAATTAATTTTAGTGTACTATGATATGCATCAAATTTTGATGCTGTTGACAGAGATCTTGATGCGATTGTTTTAAAAAAAATTAAAAAAATTTATAAAATAATAAAAAATAATTTACTACTTTTTAGATTTTTATTTCTTACTTTAGATTGCTTGACTGCCTTATATGCTTTACTACTTTATATTTTTAATTAATTATTTTCTTCTCTTGTACTTTTATTTTTCATACTTTACTTTACTGATTAGTAATTTATCTTTTATTATTAGTTAATTTATTTTAATAGTTTAATTATCTTCTATTTATTTTTTTTAAAATTTCTATCTGATATTACTTTTCATATATGATAGATTTACTGCACTCTATCTAGATTTCTTTATTTACATGTATAAAAAAAATTTTTTGCTTTCTATAGCCTAGTGATTTACTGCTTTCCATAGCTTAAAATAATTTATTATCTTAAAAATAGATTTGATTTGTTGCTTTATTTGTAGGTTATTTACTTGCCTTTTAATTTTAGCATTATTTACTTTCCATTTAGTTAGATTCACTAGATCTTCTTATACCTAATTAACCTAATTTAAAACTCACCTCTTATTCCTTCTTGCTTAAAGATAATATAATATAAAAAGAATACAAGACACCACATAACACTTGACTAATATAAATAAATCAATTTAATTTTAAAAGCTATTTAACATGTTTGGACATCTTTTCTTTTTGTATTGCATATTTTTATAAAAAAATCTTAAGGACAAAATCTTAATCCACATAAGGTGGAGATTTCATTACCCTTCCTTGGCCCATAAATTACCATCTTGCAATTGCATTGACCTAAACCGCTATTTTAAAATCGATTAGATGTTGATCCCTAAGGATCCTCGAGCTCAGTAGGACAAGAAATCCTAAAAATTGGATCGGATTCAGGTTAGTCAGTTTAACTGATGTCTAAAAAAGTGGTTCAAGGATTATGTCACGAAGGAAGATGGTTCATTAATTGGTTCCGTTTGCTTACCTGGCCAATGGAGTTGGTGTCTCAGGAAAGCAACGGGAGGATCCCCACCCATCTTATACTTTCTTGGTCAGTTGAGCGGCTAGTCTGCTACTTGAAGTGTTTGAAGATGACCTTAACAGTTAGGAGCTGTCTAGATCTAGGATAACTCATAGTCAGGATTGATTGAACCACTTGTTTGTTAACTAAAAATATCAAACCTAATTAATTCTTCTCTCTCTTCTTAGCCTTAGAACTCCTTAGATTCTCTTCTTTAGAACTCTTTTCTCTCCCCCTCCTTTTCTTATCTTCTTTTTCAAAAAAAAAATACCGAAATTAAAACTCAGTGAGATCTTTTGGGTGCATGCTAGGACGTCAATCATTATAATCTGATTTACACCCATTAGACCTAGAGCTAGAAAAAATTATTCGAACAAACCAAATCAAAACCATGGATGCAAAATAGGAGACTGTCCCACCACGACATTTGAGGGAGTATTCTACTCCCTCATCTTACACCTACTCGCCATGTATCCAGCCTCCTCTTGTGGATGCGGCACAATACGAAATCAAGTCCAGCATTATTCAAATGCTACCATCATTCTATGGACTGATGAATGAGGATCCATACAAATACTTGGATGAATTTTTTGAGATATGCTCAATAGTAAAAATTCAAAACTTCTTCGATGATGCCCTCAGGTTGAAACTGTTTCCTTTTTTACTTAAGGACAAAGCCAAGCATTAGTTAAACTCCCTAGATTTCATAACCATTTCAACTTGGGCCCATCTTCAGATAGAGTTCCTCAAGAAATACTTTTCAATTGGAAAAATAAATCAAATTAGAAAAATAATCACTAATTTTTTTCAATTGGATGGTGAACTTTTTCATGAGACACAGAAAAGGTTAAGAGACCTTGTTTATAAATGCCCCTACCATGCTATCCCCAAATGATAACTTGTTCAATGTTTCTACGATGATCTATTGGAGAAACACTGATAAATGATCGATGCATCATGTGATGGGACATTCATGCTAAAGAGTGAGGATGAGGCTTGGTAGCTCTTTGAAACACTTAGTGAGAACTCCCTGCATCATATGTCTGCCACCTCTAGAGAACAACCCATGTCTCAATAGAAAAGAGGTGGAATCTATCAGATTGAAAATGTTATGGATATCTACAGTAAGGTAGATGAGTTGTCTCAAAAATTAGACCATCTTTTGAATACTGGACACTCTCCAATTTTACCTAACCCAATCCAAGATGTTTATACATTGTGTGCAAGCCCAATCTATTTTATTAGTGAATGCCCAACTGTATCTCAATTTTCTGAGTTTGTGCACGAGCAGATCTAGCAAGCTCAAACCCAACAAGCTCGTAGATCAGAAAATGATCTATACTCGAACACTTATAACCCCGACTAGAGTAACCATCTAAATATTTTCTAGAGACCACAGCTAGTGGTTGGCCTTACTGTACCTAGACCCAACTATCAGGACCCGACATATAGGCGTGGACCATACCACCTGTTCTAAAATGCTCCTCAACCGTCTACCACTGGTCACAGCTCAGCTTTTGAGGAGAAGGTTTTAAAAGTGCTAGAATGATTAGAAGACAACACCTAGACCCTTAACTCCCACACGCAATCTATTGCTAAGCTAGAGACCCAAATAGGTCAACTAGCAACTGCATTCAGTAGGAGGGAAGGAGAAAAATTACTTAGCCAACTTGAGAGCAACCTGGGAGAGCAATTCATGGCTGAGAGCTCCAATGCTCTAGAAATCTTTTCTGAACATGCCAAATCAATCATGACTCTCAAAAATGGAAAGATCATTGAACACACGAGTAAAATCAATGAGACCAACCCCAGGCCTCGAACCAAGCCCAAAACACCCAAGAACACGAAGGATCCAAAAGTAAAGAATGAAGCCAATGCCTAAGTTTCTCTCTAAGTTGCTGCCCTCATCTGTCCTTCTTTCTTCTCCATAAGTCTAGGGGAGGTCTTAACCCTAGCACGCCTTCCATCAAATCTAAGAAATGTTCTAATCCTAGTGTCGCTACCCTTTCTCTTCTATATACTCTCTTCCATCTACCTTTCTTTCTTAAAATTCTTAAACCAAGCCTTCCAACCATCCTGCTGCTGTCTGCATGGAGGAAGACGAAGGATTCAAAGAGACACATCCACCATCGGGTGCAGTGTGAAGATCAATTTGGTTGAGTTATATTGTATTATAATTTTATTTTTTTTTCTTTATGTATGCTTCTTTATTTGATTAATGAAAAATAATTTTATTACAATTTTTATGCTTCTTTCTTAGTTTCTTGAATTTATTATTATTTTTTATATTTTTGAAACAATCGACTAAGATCCTTGTGGATACGATCTCAACTCACCCTATCTACATAGTAGTGAGTAGGATTAATTTTGGTGTACAATTTGATTCTCCACGGTAACGATGTCAAAATTTGATGCATATTATAGCACACCAAAATTAATCCTATTCACTACTATATAGATAGGATGAGTCGAGATCGTATCCACAAGAATCTTAGGCTGATTATTTTAAAAATATAAATAAATAAATAATATATTATAAAAAACTAAGAAAGAAATAAAGAGATTGCAATAAAAATATTTTTTATTGATTAAATAAAAAAATATACAATAAAAAAGAAATAAAAGTTCGATAGAAGAACAATGAAATCAAGTTGATCTTCTAGCTACATTCGATAGTAGATATGTCTCCTTGAATCCTTCATCTTCCTCCGTACAGACAGCGACAGGATGGCTGAAAGGCTTGATCTAAAAACTCTAAGAAAAAAATAGATAGAAAAGGATATGTGAAAGAGAAAGAGTAGTGGCACTAGGATTAGGACCTCTTCTAGATTTCTTGAGATATAAAAAAGAGATCTATAGAGGAATATAGTGTCGTGCTAGGATTAGTACCTCCCCTAGACTTATGGAGAAGAGAAAGAGGGAGAGAGAGAAACTTGAAGAGAACTTTGGGTTGACTTGATTGGAGAAGATGGAGACCTTGGGATTCTATTTATAGAGTAGAGAGGCTAGAATTTTATAAAAAGAGAGGTGGGAGCATGAATAAGGACCCTTAGATCAAGCCTCTTGCTTCTCCTCCATTAATCAATAAGTCGTGTTCATACTTGATCTTCATTTAGAGTGATCTTTTAATCTGAACCTTTGATATTTAAATCGTGTTCACACTGGAATGGGAGTTGGTGGCCTGATTCACTCAAATCTGATTCGATTTGAGTCCAATTTAAATCGTATGAACCCAAACTCTCCATCACCTGCAAAATAGACTACAGAACATCAAATTTTAATAAAATAGTATCAATTATTATAATATTTAGTACCTTTAGTAGCTTAAATTAAGTATTCATCATACCTCCTAACTTGAATTTTTACTCATTCTCGAGTAAAATATATACATTAGCATTGTGCACCAAATTATTCTTAAATCAAAAGTTATCCTAGACATTTCTAACTGTAGTGGATATCTGACTAGACCATTAAAGAGGTACTTCATTAGATTATCAATTTGACTCAATTAGTGATTGAGTATTAGTCATAAAAATTTTGAGAGATCTTTTTTCATCGACTCCCCACTCTTCTTTTTAAATCCTCTAACTTAATGTGGGTTTGGTGTAGTATCTTTTAACAGTTTATTTCTCTTATTCTTTCTCTTTTTTTTTTAGAAGAATATTTATATGTACAGTCAGTGCAATGTCCTAACCCTTTAAGCTTTCTAATTGACTCTTGTAGTGAGCTTTAGATCAATGAGTCTCAAACTAGTTTATTTTAGGATATTAGGTGTAAAATATCCCTCAGACTTACTGACTCGAGTCAAAAAAGCTACGAGTTAAAACTGACTATACAAAAGGTTTCTTCATATTCTCACCTTTTGACGCGAACAACAATGCTTAATTAGGCGAAAGAAGGCAGTTACTTAGTGAGATATGCTAAATTTTTTTTTTATCAATGATTAAGGTGAACTTTTTGCATACTTTGACATTTTCACCCATACCCACATGAAGCAGATTCTTCATTGAGGTAGGTGAAAAAAAGGTTCTAGAATCACTCCAAAATTTAGTCTGATCTAAATTCTACCATTAATTGGATGTCCTTAATAATTTTTTCCTGAATATCTCTAAAATTATCAAGACCGTTAATCACTAATTGATTATAGTGCCTAGTTAACTTCAAATCAAGATAAAATTCAGATACACAAAATTAATTATTTCTGATCACACTCAAGGACTTAATTAAATTAGTTATTCTTTCTCTCCTAACTTAATTTTCATTATCCCTAATGGAAGAAAAGAAAAAAAATACAAAAGGAGGGATACCACTTGATTTGCTGTTGTTTGCAGGTTCTTTCATATTTTTCAAGAGCCCTCGTCAGATGTTGATGATGTTCTCCCCTTAACTTAGCTAGTCATCCTTATTAGATTCCTACAAAATAAAAAAAAAATAGATAACTGAAAAAAATAAAATATTGATTTGTCTCCTAACAAGTGCTAAGTTTAAGTCTTCAGTTTGACCAAGCCAAAGTTCAATTGTAGACTAGATCCTGCAATTCAATTGAGTCAACTTGTTTACCATCTTTGATTTCATCCACATAATGTTTCAATCGTTGGCCATTTACTTTGAAGGTATTTTCCTATTTAGGATCTTTGATTTCAATTGCTCCATGAAGAAACACCTGGGTTATGACATATGGTCCACCCCAACGTGAATGAAATTTTTTAGGAAATAGTCGCAACCTCGAATTATAAAGTTATATTTTTTGATTAGGTTCGAATATTTTTTATGAAATGTATTTATCATGATAAGCCTAGTTTTGAGCTTTATAAATTCATGAATTCTCATTTGCCTCATTGCGTAGCTCTTCTAATTCATTCAGTTGTAGTCTCCTATTACTACATGTATTTTTTATGTCAAAATTGAATTGCTTTATGACCCAAAATGTACGGTGTTCTAGTTTTACCGATAGATGATAGATTTTTTCAAAAATGAGCCGGTAGGGAGACATTCCTATCGGGATCCTGTATGCAGTATGGTAGGCCCATAATACATCGTCTAATCGTCCAGACCAATCTTTTCAATCAGACCTAACTGTCTTCTTAAGAATTCATTTGATCTCCCTATTGGAGATTTCCACTTGGCCACTAATTTGGGGGTGGTATGGTGTGAAAACTTTGTGAGTGATTTCGTATTTCTTCATTAAACTTTCAAAGTACTTATTCTTAAAGTGTGCACCTCCATCACTAATAATGGCTTTTGGGCAACCAAATCGACTTTAGATGTTTTATTGGATGAATTTGATTACCACCTTGTGATCATTCATTTTGGTTGCTATAGCCTCAATCCATTTAGATACATAATCTACCGTAATCAAAATATATTCGTATCCGTAAGATGGAGGAAAGGGGCCCATAAAATTGATTCCCCAAATATTAAAAACTTTCATGACTAAAATAGGGGATAAGGACATCATATTTTTTTTAAAAATATTCTCCGTCTGCTGACAATGCACTCAAGATAAAATTTATGTACATCTTTAAATAATGTCGGTTAGTAAAATCCACTTTATAACACTTTTGCGATCGTTTTCTTTCCACTGAAATATCCCCTGCATGCATGAGAGTGATAAAAGATAAGTATATTTTGATACTCACTCTCAAGGACACAGTGTCGAATCACTTGATCAGGGCAATGTTTGAACAATTCAGGTTCCTCCCAATAATAATGTTTGATCTGTGAGAAGAATCGATCCTTCTCCTATTTTGTCCAATGGAGAGGAACTTGTCTTGTTGCCAAATAATTAATGATGTGGGCAAACCATGGGATTTGGTCAGAGGAGATTACAAAAAATTGTTCGTTAGAAAATTTCTCCTTGACTTCATCTGTACCCATCGTATGATTAACTAAGATTCTATAAATGTGACTAGTAATCATATTTTCGAAATCCTTTTTATCTGAGATTTTTAGATCAAATTCTTAAAGCAGAAGGATCCATCTGATCAATCATAGTTTAGTATCTTTCTTTGAGAGCAGATATTTCAGAGCCATATGATCAGAATATACTAGAACTTTAGACCCTAACAGATATGAACAAAATTTATCAAGGGTGAATACCACTGTTAGTAGCTCTTTTTTTGTTGTGGTGTAGTTCAATTGGATATCGGATAGAGTTTTGCTAGCGTAATAGATCACATGTGGCTCTTTGTTGATTCTTTGACCTAAGATGGCTCCTATTGCGAAATCGAAAGCATCACACATGATTTCAAATGGGAAGGACCAATCAAGAGATTTTATTATGGATGCTATTATTAGGACTATTCGTAATGTGTGGAAGGCTTGTAGACATTCTTCATTAAAGATAAATAGCATGTCCTTGATCAGTAGATTGCACAAGGGTCTCAATATCTTGCTAAAATTTTTGATGAAGCATCTGTAAAATCAAGCATGACCTAGGAAAGATCGTATTCGTTGAACCGAAGTAGAGGGTGGTAGTTTTGAAATGACCTCAATTTTGGCTTTGTCTATCTCAATCCTCCTTTCAGAAATAATATGTCCGAATATGATTCCTTTCTGAACTATGAAATGGCTTTTTTCTTAACTTAAAATTAATTTTATCTCCGTACAGTGCTTAAGGACTTTGGAGAGGTTACGAAGATAATCCTCAAAGTAATTTTCAATATGAAAAAATCATCCATGAATACTTAGAGATATTTATCTATCATATCCGAAAAAATGGTCAGAATGCACCGTTGAAATGTAGCGGGGGCATTGCAGAGCCCAAATGGCATGCGTCGAAAAGTGAAAGTGCCATAAGGGCAAGTGATGGTGGTCTTCTCTATGTCATCTGGTAATACAGATATCTGATTGTATCCCGAATAACCATCCAGCAAATAGAAAAAATATTGATCCACTAGCCGTTTTAGGATTTGATCGACGAAGGGTAATAAAAAAAGGTCCTTTTTAGCAACGACGTTTAGTTTTCTATAGTCAATGCATACTCGCCTGCTAGATAGTGTGTGAGTGGGAAGCAATTCACCTTCTTCATTCTCCATCACAGTAATATCTGATTTCTTAGGTACTACTTGGGTAGGGTTGACCCATTTACTGTTAGATATAAGGTAGGTGATTCCAGCATCTAACCATTTTACCACCTCTTTCTTCACTACTTTTTGCATATTCAGGTTTAGTCTCCTTTGCATTTCTTGATGGGGTTTGGCATCTACCTCACAATGAATATGGTGTATATAGATGGAGGGGTCAATTCTTTTTAGATCAGTAATGAACCAGCCGATAGCCTCTTTGTTTTTCTTCAGAACACCAACCAATTGTGCTTCCTAATCTGAGGTCAAGTCTGATGCAATGATCACTGGGAGGGTGTCATTAGGTCTTAGGAATGCATACTTGAGTGTGGTCGGAAGTGGCTTTAATTCTAGTACAGGTGGTGATTCTAATGACGGGGCTGTGGGTGTATTGGCTAATGCGGGTAATGGCTCATACTTGATTGTCTAAGGGGGAGTAGTTTCAGTATTTGATGTATCAACTAAAATATTTATTTCTTCGCTATCTCTCTCCATATTACAGTCATCCACTCCAAAGTGCGTCAAGCGGGTGTTTCGAGAATCATGTGCAAAAATTATTCATGTTGCTTCCTCTATAATGTCTTTGAATGTATCTATCTCGAAGCAACTATCAGTTGATGGTCCCTGAGATGCACTGAATATATTCAGTCTCAGTTTCTTATTCCTAAATGATACGTCCATGACTCCTATCCTACAATAGATGCACGCATTTGCCATAGCTAGAAAGGATCTACCTAAGATAATAAAAATTTATCTTGGATTGCCACTCAGTTCCATGTCAAAGATTAAAAAATTAAATAAAAAATAGAACTCATCTACCTTGATCAAAACATCTTCGATCATCCCACGTGGTGTCTTAATTGATCTATCAGTTAACTGTAAAATGACCGACGTGGGTTTCAGTTCTTCAAACCCAAAAAGTTCATATACCGAGCTAGGCAAAAGATTCACACTGGCTCCTAGGTCCAGGAGAGCTTGTTCTATGTGAAAGTCTCCTACAATACAAGAAATGGTAGGGGCACTTGAATCTTTAAGCTTTGGAGGGGTAGCGTACTGAAAGACAGAGCTAGCTTGTTCGGTTGGGCATACTTTCTTCAAAAATTATGATCGAGATTTATGTTTCTAGGTACATAATTTTTTCAAAAATTTTACATAAGCTGGGACTTGTTTGATTGCGTCTAGAAGGGAGAGATTAATTTGGACTTGCTTAAATAATTTCAACATCTCATCGAGTCTTCCTCTCTTTTTATTTGCAGGAGTAGGGGCTTTTAGGGCACTCGAAAATGGGGCATTAGGCAAGTAAGGTGATTCCAGTATAGTTGGTTCATTATCTACTTTTGGGTCCTCCTTATTCTTGGGTGATTCGGGCTTGGTCCGAGGTCTAGGGTTGGTTTCATTGGTTTTACTCGTGTGTTCAATGATCTTCCTACTTTTGAGAGTCGTGATTGATTTGGCGTGTTCAGAAAAAATTTTTGGAGCATTGGAACTCTCAACCATGAATTGCCCTCTCGGGTTGCTCTCAGATTTGCTAGGTAATTTTTCTCCTTCCCTCCTACTGACTGCAGTTGCTGGTTGACCTATTTGGGTCTCTAGCTTAGTAATGGATTGCCTGTGGGAGTTAAGGTTCTGGGTGTTGACTTCTAATCATTCTAGCACTTTTAGAACCTTCTCCTTAAAAGCTGAGTTGTGACTAGTGGTAGACAGTTGAGGAGCATTTTAGAACTGGTGGTATGATCCATGCTTATATGTCGGGTCCTGATAGTTGGGTCTAGGTATAGTAGGCCCAACCACTGACTGTGGTCTCCAAAAAAAAATTAGATGGTTTCTCCAGCTGTTGGGTTTGAGCTTGCTGGACCTACTCGTGCACAAACTCAAAAAATTGAGGTACGGTTGGGCATTCACTAACAAAATGAGTCGGGCTTGCACACAATACACAAACATCTTGGACTGGGTTAGGTAGAATTGGAGAGTGTCCAGTATTCAAAAGATAGTCTAATTTTTGAGACAACTTATCTACCTTACTGTGGATATCCATAACGTTTCTAATTTGATAGATTCCATATTTTTTCTGTTGAGACATGGGTTGTTCTCTAGAGGTGGCAGACATGTGATGCAGGGAGTTCTCACTAAGTATTTTAAAGAGCTGCCAAGCCTCATCCTCACTCTTTAGCATGAATATCCCACCACACGATGCATCGATCATTTATCGATATTTCTCCGATAGACCATCGTAGAAACACTGAACAAGTTGCCATTTGAAGACAGCGTGGTGGAGGCATTTACGAATAAGGTCACTTAATCTTTCTCATGTCTCATGAAAAAGTTCACCATCCAATTGAGAAAAACTAGTGATGGCTTTTCTAATTTGATTTATTTTTTCAATTGAAATGTATTTCTTGAGAAATTTTCTCTGAAAATGGTTTCAAGTTGAAATGGTTATGAAATCTAGAGAGTTTAACCAATGCTTGGCTTTGTCCTTAAGTGAAAAAGAGAACAGTTTCAATCTGAGGGCATCATCAAAAAAGTTTTAGATTTTTACTATGGAGCATATCTCAAAAAATTCATCCAAGTATTTGTACGAATCCTCATTCGTTAGTACATAAAATGATGGTTGCATTTGAATAATGCTGGACTTAATTTTGTATTGTGCCGTCTCCACGGGAGGAGGTTGGATACATGGTGAATAGGTGTAAGATGAGGGAGTAGAATACTCCCTCAATTGTCATGGTGGGTCAGTCTTCTATTTTGGATCCATAATTTTGATTTGGTTTGTTCGAATCATTTTTTCTAGCTCTAGATCTAATGGGTGTAAATCAGATTATAATGATCGACGTCCTAGCATGCACCCAAAAGATCTCACTGAGTTTTAATTTCAGTATTTTTTTTTGAAAAGGAAGATGAGAAAAGGAGGGGGAGAGAAAAGAGTTCTAAAGAAGAGAACCTAAGGAGTTCTAAGGCTAAGAAGAAAGAAGAATTAATTAGGTTTGATATTTTTAGTTAACAAATAAGTAGTTCAATCAATCCTGACTATGGGTTATCCTAAATCTAGATAGCTTCTAATTACCAAGATCACTTTCAAGCACTTCAAGTAGTAGATGAGCCATTCAACTGGCCAGATAAATATAAAGTTGGTGGGGGTCCCCCCGTTGCTTTCCTTTGACACCAACTCCATTGGCCAGATAAGCGAATGGAATCAATTAATCAACCACCTTCCTTCGGACATAATCCTGAAACCACTTTTCTAAACATCAGTTAAACTAACTAACCTAAACTCGATCTAACTTTTAGGATTTTTTGTTCTACTGAGCTCGAGGATCCTCAGAGGTCAATGTCTAATTGATTTTAAATTAGAGGTTTAGGTCAATGCAATTGCAAGATGGTGGTTTGTGGGCCAAAGAAAGGTGATGAAATTCTCACCTTATGTTGATTAGAGTTTTGTCCTTAAGATTTTTTTATGAAAATATGCAATACAAAAAGAAAAGGTGTCCAAATATGTTAAGTAGCTTTTAAGATTTAATTGATTTATTTATATTAGTTAAGTGTTATGTGGTGTCTTGTATTCTTTTTATATTATGTTATCTTTAAACAAGAAGAAATAAGAGGTAAGTTTTAAATTAGGTTAATCAGGTACGAGAAGATTTAGTAAATCTAACTAAATAAAAAGTAAATAATGCTAAGATTCAAAGGTAAGTAGGTAACCTACAAATAAAGCAACAAATCAAATCTACTTTTGGGATAATAAATTATTTTAAGCTATGAAAAGCAGTAAATCACTAGACTATAGAAAGTAAAAAAAAAAATTTATGCATGTAAATAAATAAATCTAGATATAAAGTAGTAAATCTACTATACATGAAAAGCAATATGAGGCAAAAATTTTTAATAAAAGAGTAAATAGAAGGTAATCAAGTAATTTAAGTAAATTAACTAACAATAAAAGGTAAATTACTAATCAGTAAGTAAAGTATGGAAAACAAGATGCAAGAGAAGAAAATAATCAATTAAAAATATAAAGTAGTAGAGCATATAAGTCAGTCAAGCAATCTAAAGTAAGAAATAAAAATCGAAAAAGCAATAAAATATTTTTTTGTTATTTTATAGATTTGTTTTAATTTTTTTTCAAAAATCATGTTAAGATTTTCTACAATGGTGTCAAAATTTGATGTGTGTCGTAGCACACCAAGATTAATCCCACTCTCACTACTATGTAGATAGGATGAGTCGGAATCGTATCCACAAAAATCGTAGTCGATTATTTTAAAAATATAAAAAAAATAATAAATTCAAGAAACTGAGAAAGAAGCATGGAAATTGCAATAAAATTTTTTTTTATTAATCAAATAAAGAAGCATACATAATGAAAAAAATAAAATTACGATACAAGATAACTAAACTAAATTGATCTTCTTGCTGCGTCTGACGGTAGATATCTCGTTGAATCCTTCATCTTCATTTGTGCAGACAGTGGCAGGATGGCTGAAAAACTTGGTTTAGGAGCTCCAAGGAAGAGAGGTAAATAGAAGCGAGTATGTAGAAAAAAAAATATAGCGGCACTAGGATTAGAACCTCTCCTAGATTTGATGGAAGGCGTGCTAGGGATAGGACCTCCTCTAGATTTATGGAGAAGAAAGAAGGAGAGATGGGGGCAGCAACTTTAAGATTCTTTACTGTATGTTATTTAATCAAAATTTGATGCATGTCATAGCATACCAAAATTAATCCTACTTACTACTATGTAAATAGGGTGAGTCAGGATCATATCCACAGGGTTCGTAGGTCGATTATTTTGAAAATATAAATAAAAAAATAATGGATTGTAAGAAAGTACGAAAAAAATAAAGAGATTGCAATAAAAATACTTTTCATTGATTAAATAAAAAAATATACAATGGAAAAGAAATAAAAGTTCGATATAAGTATAACGAAACTAAGTTGATCTTCTAACTGCACCCGATAGTGGATATGTTTCTTTGAATCCTTCGTTTTCCTCTGTGCAGACAGTGGCAGGATGGCTGGAAGGCTTGGTTTAGGAACTCCAAGGAAGAAAGATAGATGGAAGAGGGTATGTAGAAGAGAAAGGATAGCGACACTAGGATTAGGACCTCTCCTAAATTTTTTGGGATGTTGAAAAGAGATCTATGGAGGAATATGGTGTCGTGCTAGTGAGAGAAGCTTAAAGAGAACTTAGGGTTGGCTTGATTGGAAGAGAGAAAGAAAAGAGTTTTGATGGAGGAGAGAAGGAGGAAGAGAGAGGGGAGAAGATGAAGAACCCTATAAGAGGGCTGATGGATTGAGAAAGAAGGGCTGGGATGTATTTATATAGAGGAGGCTAGGATTTCATGAAAGAAGAGATGAGAGTGTGAATAAAGATCCTTGGATCTTCACACTGGAATGGGAACTGGTTGCCTGATTCACTCAAATTTGATCCGATTTGAGTCCAATTTGAATCGTATGAACCCAAACTTTCAATTACTTGCAAAATAAACTGATTTTTATGTAATAAACTCTATTACAAGATCCAAAAGATAATTTTGAAGAACTTTTATGAAATTTATCATTTTTTAGGGATTAAATTACAAAAATATCTAAATCGGCTTTAGCAAATTATAGAAAAGGACATTTATACAATAAGTGTTTTATCAGGAGCTTGATTACAAAATCTTCTGAATCAGATTTAATCAGCTCAATTTGGTCTGGTTCAGTCAATTATCAAAAGTGCTTAACTGATTTATGCTTAATGGTCCGGGCTTACGGGTCAAAACCCGAAACCTGAGCTTTATCCTTTCTTCCTCCCTTTCTTGAAAATCCCCTTCCCGATCAAACCCCAAACCCTATGCCGGCCATCCGCAAACACCGGCGACGAGTCACCGGTCATCCTCAACAACCGGCGACTAGCGAAGGAGGAGCCCAAAACCGGTGCTCCTCCCCTCCAAATCCCGACCGGCGGTCGTCGGAAAACCTTAATCGGTGGGCCGCCGCCCTCCCCCAAATGCCCTCCACCGGTTTGTCGACGAGGATGCCAGCATTGGGCCGGGGGATAGGCCGTCGGAAAAGCCCGGATCGGCAGACCGCAGCCGTCTCCACATGGCTCAAGAGAGAGGATCCCAGTAGACCAAAATCCGGCGAGTCCATCCTTTCTTCTCACCATCCTTTACCTTCCTTTCTTCTCACCATCCTTTACCTTTTTTTTTTTTTTTTCTTTCGGGTGGTTGCCGGCGGCTGTGCATGGCCGGCCGGAGGTCCGGCCATCCTCATCAAAGGAGGCCGCCGGCATATGCATGGAAGCCCGGCACCGTGACGGGAGGAGGACGGCAGTTGGCCCTCTTCTTCCCTCCTTTTGCCCTTTCCACTTTTTTTTTTTATATATTCCATGAGAGGATTGGGGAAGGGACGCCAAGAGTAGATTCGGATGTTGATGGCTCCGATCACTAGAAACTAGCCAGGGTAGCCAGATCAGATCTGCAATCCATCCCGACTGCTGGTGGAGGAAGAACGGTGGCTTTTTTTTGTTTCTCATTCTATTCATAAATAATTTTTAATATATCAAAAATAAATATAAACGTGGCATATAATAAGATCAATGGTCGAACAAAATAGCATAGAGATTACTCTAATACTACTAACGATGAAAATTTTATTTTTTAATATTAAAATTAACATATTTCCATTCATTATTGTTCAAATATAAAATAAATCAATGAACAAAAACCTCCAATTTATCATATAAAAATCAATCCTAGATGTTTTTCATTGTCGATAAGCAGTATCTTGATTTTTCTAATTTTAATCTGAATATATCTCATGAGAGGATTTCATAAATTCTTGAATGAGTAGAGGATCAAATATTTTTATAACATGTCTCATCCATTAAAGATAATATAAATCAGTCAAGATGGTGGTTGTATAGAGCTCAATTTTATTAAATCATCTAATATATTCTTATCATGTTATAGAAAATTTATCTTTCATCAGAGTTCAGATCAATTAAAATATGTAAAATAAATTTTGATGTGTATGTTAGTATGGACCACATCCAGATGAGTTTAAAGAGATAAATCATAATAAGAAATTCTATCCACTTGGTGTGGAGAAATTATTGTATGCATCAGGTGCAAGTGAACCCGAGCATATATGCATAGTGGATAGCATGCGATCGGGAATTGGTGAAATACAAGGGTAGCGTGCTGTGTTATCCATCATGTTTCAGCCGGCGATAATATTACATCCACTATTTTATAATGGGAAGGATAGGAGGGGCTTTTATTTTTTTTTTCACCCAAAAAAATAAATAGGAAGTTATGGTCCTGCCAATCATATCTTTGGTCGAGTGTCAAATTTTTTTTTTTTAAAATACAAGTGTCAAATCCTTTACTAATATAGATTTTCTCTAATTCCATCTTCATTTTGAGGAACTAGCACTCAACCCGCATTGTGGAGATTCAATTAATAATAATAATAATAATATTTTACGTTAAAGATTACTCTCATCAATTAATCCTATAATGCGATCAAAAAGATTTTTCAAAATTTTTCTTTTCAAAGATGATCTCCCAAATAAGTAAAGATTGCTGCATTTGGTAAATGCCCATGTAGCATTTTACTATTATTATATAAATAAATAGATAGATAATAATTTAAAATATTTTTTATTTTTTATCAAATTATTTATGCTTATATTTTTTATTTAAAAAATATAAAAAATAAAAAATAAAATTTGACATGTGGCATTGTAGGAGATTATTCTATAATCATACGTATCAACACGAGATGCTATCCTTAATACTCGTGTATCGCTTTACTATTATTATGTAGATAGATTTAAAATATTTATTTTTTTATTATACTATTTATAGTTATATTTTTTTATTTAAAAAATATAAAAAATAAAATAATAAAATTTTATATATGGTATTATGAAATATTATCTTATAATCTTACGTATCAATATGGAATGCCATCTCTTATATCTGGATATTATTTTATTATTATTATATAGCTGCTTGTTCTGGTCGTAATCTTACCATTCCGTACATAACATGTAGATTATTCTCCAGTTTAACCCATAAATATACCTAAGCTCACTTCTGACTTTATTTAGAGCTATATTTTTATTTTATTTTAGACATACAGTATTTTCTTAAAAATTCATAGTGAGCTCAAATCTAGAAATCATAAAAATAAGTAGCTGTCCTCCATGCGGATTCCTGTATTTTAGCTTCATTGTACAAGCTTCCTTCCCCCCCACTATCTTTCTCTTCCTTTTTTTTTTTTTTTTTTTTATTCAAAAAAATCCTTTTTGATGCAAAGATGCATCATCACTTCATAAGTATGCTGCCCACAGTACTTGGGATCAAGCATTGGTTATTGCTAACTGTTATGTTTTGAGAGGCGCAACGAAATGAAAGAGAACCCGTTCATTGAAAGCCAGAAAGCACAATTGTTGCCCATCAGCCAAACCGCCATCAATAAATGAAAAGCACTGGTCAGGCCAGCTGCAGACTGGTTGAGAATTGGAAGCTATGGCAGGCATCTTGGTTCATGCTGGAAGAATAACGTGAGTAATTAAAGTTCACCTGCTGCTGTGCAGATGTGCTGCATTAGAAAGTAGACATATTATAAACAAAAATCTCAGAGCCCATTATTATTTGCTTCACGCATTCAATCAAAAGCTAGAAAAGGAGTAAACAAAAGAAGACATTCTGCTTTAATGTGTAAACATAACTATCCAATCATTTCTCAACTATTTAGGATGGATTTTATGGATTTTTGTTCGCTACAAAATATGCTCCATATCCTTCGAACTCAAATCATCATCATCATCTTCTTCTTTTTTAAAGTGCTATTGAATATGATTGGCATGTTACTAGAGTTGAAATCCTGGACATCTTCTAGTGAGGAAGACTGCCAACCTGTTAAGACTTGTTGGCTAGGTTCTATAATTATTTACCAAAAAAAATGTAAACTTACTGTACACAAGATTCACTGTAAATGTAAGGGCACGTTCTTCCTTTGGGCCTGATCCATCTTGGGAGGGCCTGGACTGGCCTCTTGGGCCATCTGATTGTGCGTCCAGCACAAGGGAGGAAGACTCTGATACATAGTCCTCCTCCCTAAGTTCGATAGTGAAAAGGGTCCCAGGGTCACTAGATTCCAATGAAAGATATAGGAGGCAGCCTACAAGGATTCATTCTTTTGAGGATAATAAATTAATCTAAAAATTTATATTTTTTTAGATAAATATTTTTCAGATAATATTTAAATATAAAAATAATTTATCTATGTTCTTTTATGTATTGAAAAGTGACTCGAGAATCTATACCCATATTTTTTTGCATTACTAATTTTTTTGATAAGTTGGTAAGATCTATCCATATTTCTCATATTATCTTTTATTACATAAATATTATTATATATAATAATATAGTATAATATATATTATTTATATTAAAAATTATAATATATTATATTATAAGATAGTATTATATATTATCATATTATTATTATGGAATTAGGGATATATTAGGAATGAAATAAAAAATTATTTTTTCGATTGATTAAAAAATGATTTATTAACCTCCTAGGTGGATATGACTTTCTTCCCATTTCATGGATAAATGCTATCCATGGAACCATGATTTATCCAAGAAAAATGTGACAACATATAGATAAGTTAGTCAATAGAAAAATGGACCAACTTTTTCATAATATTTATCCATAAAAAAATGGACCCTAAAAGGCCTTACCCTCTTTCTATGTTGGGGATGTCTGGCCATCATTACAGGATCTTCTCGATACCACTTGCATTGCACCCGATCAGCAAGAGAAAGAAAAAAGAAAAAATAAATACACGACAAGAGAAAAAATTAAGTACGTGGATCAGTTCAAGGCTTACTTACACGGGACATGCAAAGCTTCACTATGAAAAAGAAAAAATATAAGAGGAGATTCTCACACTCTCAACCTTTATACACAATCTCTCTCAACTAGAAGCTATCTTTACAAAGCTCTCACTAGAATCCAAGAAGATTTTTGAACCTATAGAACTGTGTGACAATTTGCTTGAGGTACCTGTACCCCTGCTCTTTACCGAACCACCACACAATCTGCAGTTGCTACCTGCTGCCACCTTTCTCGAATTTCTGTCGAACACCAAAGCCACATTACAACTCTCTATTGCGGCCATAGGATTTTAGAGGCCTAAAACCGAGTCCAACATAGAAACAGAGTTGAATCAGGACTCAAATCAGCCCCTAAACCATCCGATCAAGACCGCATGCACTGTCAGCTATTCGATCGCACATTACCTAGTCCCTGATCCATGAAACCCCACATAAGCCATGAGAAATGCTTCAAAAAATGGCATCAGTCCATCGTGGACCATGAGAAGTGCAAGGGAATCGATTCGCGGTCCACAGTGAAGAAAAAATAGACAGTTCAAAGCATGCATTTTTAAAATTTTTATAACAGAAGACATTAGATTAAACACTTTAATCTCCTATACATACTTTAGATCAGATCTAAATTATCTTTTAAAAATCTATGACATAAAATTTTTGCATACGAAAATCTGATGTAAATAAACACTGCATCGATCACATCGATGCCCTGAATCAGATCTAGCTGTTAGATCTCATCGATTGAGTTCAGAACTTATTACTTTTATGCAGATCGATGATCGCCGCTGCTGATAGGCATGGTACGAGATTCTTTCTGATGTCGAGAAGCCACACAGATCGTCCAGCCTCTATAGGTCGTCCACTCGAAGTCCTGATCAGATCGTCCTTCTTGGGAGTACTAGCTTCCGTCGAAGGTTCTAGATGGCTGACTTAAGCTCCTTTCTTTGGATCATCTGGACTCTTTTGGATCAGAAGATAGAGCTTTACAAGGAGATGATAGTGTAGGAGATTGGAACAAGACACTCTTATAGTTTTCTCTCTCACAAAAGCTAGAGCCGAAATCCTAGAACCTATCCTAGACCTCATGCCCAAGAGGAAGATCACTTCCTCTGTTTCTCACTCACAGAACCCTACCCCCTCTCTGTTTCATGCCCCCTCTATCTCAGAAGATTATTTTCACGATAAAACTCCTACTTTTGGTCACACAAAATGAGAAGGATTTTACAGATGGTGTGGAGAGGAAAGGGATAAGGATGAAGTGGTTAAATGTAGTTCAAATTCAAACCAATTTGAATTTGAAACTTAACCAATTGATTCTTATCCATTAGGGGCACAAAAGAGAGGCGAGAAACCTCATATTGGCATGGAAAAACATCGCACAAAAAATTTTCTCGTGCAAGGGAAGAGAAGTTGGCGTCGGGAAGAGTCCAACTTATTTTGGACTCTAACTTCTCATTCAACTTCAAACTTTTTGAACTCAAAATTAAAACCAACCTCATCCAAAATCGAAAGGGATCAGAACTGGGCATTAATCCTTTTCTGAGTGTGAGAAAAAAATTCATGCAAAACTTTTTTCATGTGAAGAAAAGGTGGATGCAGAGAAAAGAGGCGCAAGGGATATGTCCAGTTTGAATTTGAATTCAATGTTTCATCCAATTAGGTTTTTAACCCAACCAAATTATGTTAGACCCAATTAGACCACTGAATCTAATCTAAATAGATAGTAAATAGCCATGATTAAATTTTAATTAAATTAAAAATTAATTCAGCTCAAGTTTCGATCAAATTAAGAATCGGACATCTTTAGCAATTAGGTCATCCCATAATCTAAACGGGTCAAACCAAATTGAATTGAATTCAACTAGATTTGATCCAAACCTCAATACTCAATTGAATTGAGCTAATTAGCAATTTAATCGCTAATCAATCCTCTTACAATTTACTAACAATTAGTGAATTAATTTATTGCAACTCTTGCACAGGGTTAATCATTAATCAAAACTATTATATCCTAGAACGATTCTTAATCATTGATCAGCCATATGATCAGTCAGAAACGTCTTTTGAGTGTGACTCTATAGGTTCGAACCTAAATTGATAGTACAGAAATAATTTTTTTATATCAATCAAAGTGACCATCTAGAAATAGTACCCAACGTTCGGAAGGTCGAAAGATTACAAAGCAATATTCAAGAACTTATTTACATATGGTTACTGTATAATTCATCTCTTTGACCCAAATGCTCAAAGTGACCTAGGATTTAACTGTCAATCTTGATATGATCATCCACATTGCATTTTAATTTTTTAAATCCATCATATGGATTATTCCAATCGAGATTTTACTGATTGAGAAACACACTGATACACTAACTCCTACTTATTTGAAAGGGTCAATTCCATCTTGACTCACACACCAACTTTGTAAGTACTTGACTGTGCCCAAAAATTTTTTATCATTGAATTAAAAATTCAGATAGTCCGACATCAAAGTACAGTGAGTTGCTTGCAAGTCACCATGGTGATTTTTGATCGGAGAAACATTTATATCCATATCCTTCGCGAGCTACTCTTGATAACAGAGTGCTTAATAGTTGGTCACCTTCTGTGAGATATACTCCTACGTCTCACTTGCATACTATACCAGTGTCTCTATACTCCTTGATTAAAAAAATAACCAACGTACATGGCACACAATGACCTACACTTGATATAGATATCATCCTAATAATATCATATCATTTGGTTGTGAACAACGTTTAAGGATTAAATGATATTTCCTCCTATATCGATTCAAATAGTTCTAAGGACTTCATCACAAAATAGGAGTTCAAATAAGATGTACACAAAGTGAAGAGAAAATCAAATAAGATTTATTAATTCAATAATTCATATATAATTACAATGATTAGCACAATCGTCAACAGGCTGACGATTAACTTTGGGACATAATTTTCAACAAAATAGCATCGATCCACCATGGACTGCGAGAAGCACAAAGGTATCGGGTTCACGGTCCATAGCTCCTCTCGTGGATCGGCAGTCTGCGATGGACCGCGTGAAGAAGACACAGGCCGTGCATGTCCCACGCGCACCTACTAGGTCTCACCCGCAGTCGGCCCATGTGCATGCCTGCCTGGGCCTGGGCCATACCCATGCATCTGCACACTGGGCTACACTGTCGAGCCTGACTGCACCGCCATCGGCCTCCGTCAGCTTCCACCACTCCGTGGGTCATGCCACCTTCTTTTACATGTATCTGCTCCATCTAGACTCCATTTGGACCTTTCTTGAGCTCGTTGGACTCCGTTCATCATTCAGTACCTCATTCTAGGCTTATTGTGGATCGAATCTCGAGATATTTTTTTCAATAATCTCCATCTTGATTCGATATTCAACCTCCACAATAATGCTAAGAGCTCATCTCTCGCCTTCATACCCTGAGACAAACGCTTACTGCTCATAGATGGACAAATATGAGAGTTGAGCTAGGCCGTTTGATCCCATCTCCATTATGGGCTGTGTCCACTCTGATCTGAGATATGTTCGAGGTAGTCTCCTATGGTAATAGAAATTTTACCTTACGACGTTGCCTCTCATCCTCCTAAGTCTCTCGTCTCGTGCCCGATCCATTTACTCTTGGAGCTTCATCTCGTATTGGGCTCCTTACCAAGAGGTAGTATCCTCCATACTGCTTCTCCTTCATCACGATCCTATTACTGTGCATGACCTTCAGGATTTCTTCATCAGCTCTCGACCCGTAGCTGTTTGAATCAATCTACTCAGAAAAATTAGATTTCTCTTGAAGTTGGGTATGTATCAGATCTCACCCAACTTTCTCACTGCTCCATCATGTGTCTCCATGCTGACCGTCCTAATATTCTTGATCGCACAGCTCGATCTATCTGGCAAGTAAATAGTACCCTCACTATTTTTCAGGGACTCAAATAGCTCATCTCTATAATAAACATGATGGAAACAAGTAGAGTCTAAGATCCATTGCTGGAAAGGAGTAGATACCTCATCTGAGATCATAAGCACATCAACGATCTCAGTGTAGCTACTAGCCGCCGTCATAGTAGCCATCATCCGATCTTTAAGTTGAGGATAATCTCTGACATAATGTCCAACTCGTCACATCGGTAGCATCTGATCTTGCTATAGTCTCTCATTCTGAAATTGGACCGCCCACGTCGCGATCTCCTGTCACTTTATCTTCCGTGCTCACATCCTCTAGTCACCGTCATAGCTGATTCACCACCTAGACTCGAAGTCCGATTCTCCCGTTTGAGAACCTCGTTCTAGAGAAGTGTATAAGTCACCTCTTCCATCTTAATGGTGCTCTTTCTTACTAGGAGATTATTCTATAATTATACGTATTAACACGAGATGCTATCCTTGATACTCGTGTATCGCTTTACTATTATTATGTAGATAGATTTAAAATATTTATTTTTTTATTATAGTATTTGTATTTATATTTTTTTATTTAAAAAATATAAATAATAAAATAATAAAATTTTATATATGATATTATGAAATATTATCTTATAATCTTACATATCAATATGGAATGCCATCTCTTATATCTGGATATTATTTTATTATTATTATATAACTGCTTGTTCTGGTCGTAACCTTATCGTTCCGTACATAACATGTAGATTATTCTCCAGTTTAACCCATAAATATACCTAAGCTCACTTCTGGCTTTATTTAGAGCTATATTTTTATTTTATTTTAGACATACAGTATTTTCTTAAAAATTCATAGTGAGCTCAAATCTAGAAATCATAAAAATAAGTAGCTGTCCTCCATGCGGATTCCTGTATTTTAGCTTCATTGTACAAGCTTCCCTCACCCCCCCCCCCCCCTCCCCTTCCTTTTTTTTTTTTTTTTTTTAATTCAAAAAAATCCTTTTTGATGCAAAGATGCATCATCACTTCATAAGTATGCTGCCCACAGTACTTGGGATCAAGCATTGGTTATTGCTAACTGTTATGTTTTGAGAGGCGCAACGAAATGAAAGAGAACCCGTTCATTGAAAGCCCAAGAGAAAGCACAATTGTTGCCCATCAGCCAAACCTGCCATCAATAAATGAAAAGCACCGGTCAGGCCTGCTGCAGACTGGTTGAGAATTGCAAGCTATGGCAGGCATCTTGGTTCATGCTGGAAGAATAACGTGAGTAATTAAAGTTCACCTGCTGCTGTGCAGATGTGCTGCATTAGAAAGTAGACATATTATAAACAAAAATCTCAGAGCCCATTATTATTTGCTTCACGCAACTTTTACTGGGTCTGAATTCAATCAAAAGCTAGAAAAGGAGTAAACAAAAGAAGACATTCTGTTTAATGTGTAAACATAACTATCCAATCATTTCTCAACTATTTAGGATGGATTTTATGGATTCTTGTTCGCTACAAAATATGCTCCATATTCTTCGAACTCAAATCATCATCATCATCTTCTTCTTTTTTAAAATGCTATTGAATATGATTGGCATGTTCTTTTTTAAAATGCTATTGAATATGATTGGCATGTTACTAGAGTTGGAATCCTGGACATCTTCTAGTGAGGAAGACTGCCAACGTGTAAAGACTTGTTGGCTAGGTTCTATAATTATTTACCAAAAAAAAAATGTAAACTTACTGTAAACAAGATTCACCGTAAATGTAAGGGCACGTTCTTCCTTTGGGCCTGATCCATCTTGGGAGGGCCTGGACTGGCCTCTTGGGCCATCTGATTGTGCGTCCAGCACAAGGGAGGAAGACTCTGATGCATAGTCCTCCTCCCTAAGTTCGATAGTGAAAAGGGGTCCTAGGGTCACTAGATTTCGATGAAAGATATAGGACGCAGCCTACAAAGGTTCATTCTTTTGAGGATAATAAATTAATTTAAAAATTTATATTTTTTTGGATAAATATTTTTCAGATGACATTTAAATAGAAAAATAATTTATCCATGTTCTTTTATGTATTGAAAAGTGACTCGAGAATCTATACCCATGTTCTTTTGCATTACTAATTTTTTTAATAAGTTGCTAAGATCTATCCATATTTCTCATATTATCTTTTATTACATAAATATTATTGTATATAATAATAAAGTACAATATATATTATTTATATTAAAAATTATAATATATTATATTATAAGATAGTATTATATATTATCATATTATTATTATGGAATTAGGGATATATTAGGAATGAAATAAAAAATTATTTTTTTGATTGATGAAAAAATGATTTATTAACTCTCTAGGTGGATACGACTTTCTTCTCATTTCATGGATAAATGCTATCCATGGAACAATGATTTATCCATCTAGAAAAATGTGACAACATAGATAAGTTAGTCTATAGAAAAATGGACCAACTTTGTTCATAATATTTATCCATAAAAGAATGGACCCTAAAAGGCCTTTCCCTCTTCCTATGTTGGGGATGTCTGGCTAGGATACCATCATTACAGGATTTTCTCGATACCACTTACATTGCACCCGATCAGCAAGAGAAAGAAAGAAGGAAAAATAAATACACGACAAGAGAAAAAATTAAGTACGTGGATCAGTTCAAAGCTTACCTACACGGGGCATGCAAAACTTCACTATGAAAAAGAACAAGTATAATAGGAGATTCTCACACTCTCAATCTTTATACACAATCTCTCTCAAGTAGAAGCTATCTTTACAAAGCTCTCACTAGAATCCAAAAATTTTTTTGAACCTATGGAACTATCGTTGTGTGACAGTTTGCTCGAGGTACCTTGTACCCCTGCTCTTTATCGAACCACCACACAATCTGCAGTTGCTGCCTGCTGCCACCTTTCTTGAATTTTTGTCGAACACCAAAGCCACGTTACAGCTCTCTATTGCGCCCATAGGATTTTAAAGGCCTAAAATCGAGTCCAACATAGAAACAGAGTTGAATCAGGACTCAAATCAGCCCCTAAACCATCCGATCAAGACCCCGTGCATCGTCAGCTATTCGATCGCGCATTACCTAGTCCCTGATCCATGAAACCCCACATAAGCCACGAGAAATGCTTCAAAAAATGGCATCAGTCCATCGTGGACCGTGAGAAGTGCAAGAGAATCGATTCGTGGTCCACGATGAAGAAAAAATAGACAGTTCAAAGCATGCATTTTTAAATTTTTTATAATGAAAGATATTAGATTAAATACTTTAATCTCCTATACATGCTTTAGATCAGATCTAAATTATCTTTTAAGGATCTATGACATAAAATTTTTGCATACGAAAATCTGATGTAAATAAATACTGCATCGATCACATCGATGTCCTGAATCAGATCTAACTGTTAGATCTCATCGATTGAGTTCAGAACTTATTACTTTTATGCGGATCGATGATCGCCGCTGCTGATAGACATGGTACGAGATTCTTCCTAATGTCGAGAAGCCGCACGGATCGTCCAGTCTCTATAGGTCGTCCACTCAAAGTCCTGATCAGATCATCCTTCTTGGGAGTGCTAGCTTCCGTCGAAGGTTCTAGATGGCTAACTCAAGCTCCTTTCTTTGGATCATCTGGACTCTTTTGGATCAGAAGATAGAGCTTTATGAGGAGGTGATAGTGTAGGAGATTGGAACAAGATACTCTTATAGTTTTCTCTCTCATAAAAGCTAGAGCCAAAACCTTAGAACCCATCCTAGACCTCATGCCCAAGAGGAAGATCACTTCCTCTGTTTCTCATGCACAGAACCCTGCCCCCTCTCTATTTCATGCCCCCTCTATCTCAGAAGATTATTTCCATGATAAAACTCCTACTTTTTGTCACACAAAATGAGAAGGATTTTACAGATGGTGGGGAGAGGAAAGGGATAAGGATGAAGTGGTTAAATGTAGTTCCAATTCAAACCAATTTGAATTTGAAACTTAACCAATTGATTCTTATCCATTAGGGGCACAAAAGAGAGGTGAGAAACCTCAGATTGGCATGGAAAAACATTGCACAAAAAATTTTGTCATGCAAGGGAAGAGAAGTTGGCGTGGGGAAGAGTCCAACTTGTTTTGGACTCTAACTTCTCATTCAACTTCAAACTTTTTGAACTCAAAATTAAAACCAACCTCATCCAAAATTGAAAGGGATCAGAAGTGGGCATTAATCCTCTTCTGAGTGTGAGAAAAAATTCATGCAAAACTTTTTTCGTGTGAAGAAAAGGTGGGTGCAGAGAAAGGAGGCGCAAGGGATATGTCGAATTTGAATTCAATTTTTCATCTAATTAGGTTCTTAACCTAACCAAATTAGGTTAGACCCAATTAGACCACTGAATCTAATCTAAATAGATAGCAAAACTTTTTTCGTGTGAAGAAAAGGTGGGTGCAGAGAAAGGAGGCGCAAGGGATATGTCCAGTTTGAATTTGAATTCAATTTTTCATCTAATTAGGTTCTTAACCTAACCAAATTAGGTTAGACCCAATTAGACCACTGAATCTAATCTAAATAGATAGTAAATAGCCTCGATTAAATTTTAATTAAATTAAAAATTAATCCAGCTCAAGTTTCGATCAAATTAGAAATCGAACATCTTTAGCAATTAGGTCATCCCATAATCTAAACGGATCGAACCAAATTGAATTGAATTCAACTAGATTTGATCCAAACCTCAATGCTCAATTAAATTGAGCTAATTAGCAATCCAATCGCTAATCAATCCTCTTACAATTTATTAATAATTAGTGAATTAATTTATTACAACTCTTGCACAGGCTTAATCATTAATCGAAACTATTATATCCTAGAACGATTCTTAATCGTTGATCAGCCATATGATCAGTCAGAAATTTCTTTTGAGTGTGATCTCATAGGTTCGAACCTAAGTCGGTAGTACAGAAACAATCTTTCTACATCAATCAAAGTGACCATCTAGTAATGGTACCCGACGTTCGGAAGGTCGAAAGATTACAAAGCAACATTCAAGAACCTATTTACATATGGTTACTGTATAATTCATCCCTTTGATCCAAATGCTCAAAGTGACGTAGGGTTTAACTGTCAATCCTGATATGATCATCCACATTGCATTTTAATTTTTTAAATCCATCATATGGATTATTTCGATTGAGATTTTACTGATTGAGAAACACACTGATATACTAACTCCTACTTATTTGAAGGGATCAATTCCATCTTGACTCACACATCAACTTCGTAAGTATTTGACTGTGCCCAAAAATCTTTTATCACTGAATTAAAAATTTAGATAGTCTGACATCAAAGTACAGTGAGTTGCTTGCAAGTCACCATGGTGATCTTTGATCGGAGGGACATTTATATCCATATCCTTCGCAAGCTACTCTTGACAGCAGAGTGCTCAATTGTTGGTCACCTTCTGTAAGATGTACTCCTACGTCTTACTTACATACCATATCAGTGTCTCTATACTCCTTGATTAAGAAAATAACCAACGTACATAGCACACAACGACCTACACTTGATATAGCTATCATCCTAATAATATCATATCATTTGGCCGTGAACAATGTTTAAGGATTAAATGATATATCCTCCTATATCGATTCAAATAGTCCTAAGGACTTCATCACAAAATAAGAGTTCAAATAAGATGTACACAGAGTGAAGAGAAAATCAAATAATATTTATTAATTCAACAATTCATATACAATTGCAATGATTAGCATAATCGTCAACAGGCTGATGATTGACTTTGGGACATAATTTCAAACAAAATGACATCGGTCCACCATGGACTGCGAGAAGCACAAGGGTATCGGGTTCGCGGTCCATAGCTCCTCTCGTGGATCGACAGTCTGCAATGGACCGCGTGAAGAAGACACAGGCTGTGCACGTCCCACGCGCACCTACTAGACCTCACCCATAGTCGGCCCACGTGCATGCCTGCCTGGGCCTGGGCCACACCCACGCATCTGCACACTGGGCTGCACCGTCGGGCCTGACTGCACTGCCGTCGGCCTCTATCGGCTTCCACCACTCCATGGGTCATGCTACCTTCTTTTGCATGTATCTGCTCCGTCTAAACTCCATTTGGATCTTTCTTGAGCTCATTGGATTTCGTTCATCATTCTATACCTCATTCTAGGCTTATTGTGGATCGAATCTCGAGATATTTTTTTCAATAATCTCCATCTTGATTCGATATTCAGCCTCCACAATAATGCTGAGAGCTCATCTCTCGCCTTCATGTCCTGAGACAAACACCTACTGCTCATGGATGGACAAACATGAGAGTTGAGCTAGGCCGTTTGATGCCATCTCCATTATGGGCTGTGTCCACTCTGATCCGAGACCTGCTCGAGGTAGTCTCCTATGGTAATAGAAACTTCACCTTGTGACGTCGCCTCTCATCCTCCTAAGTCTCTCATCTCGTGTTCGATTCATTTGCTCTTGGAGCTTCATCTTGCATTAGGCTCCTTACTAAGAGGTAGTATCCTCTATACTGCTTCTCCTTCATCATGATCCTATTACTGTGCATGACCTTCAGGATTTTTTCATCAGCTCTCCACCTGTAGCTATTTGAATTCAATCTACTTAGAAAAATTAGATTTCTCTTAAAGTTGGGTATGTATCAGATCTCACCCAACTTCCTCACTGCTCCATCATGTGTCTCCATGCTGACCGTCCTAATATTCTTGATCGCACAACTCGATCTATCTGACAAGTGAATAGTACCCTCACTGTTCTCCAGAGACTCAAATAGCTCATCTCTGTAATAAACATGATGAAAATAAGCAGAGTCTAAGATCCACTGCTGGGAAGGAGTAGATACCTCATCTGAGACCATAAGCACATCAACGATCTCAGTGTGGCTACTAACCGCTGTCATAGTAGCCATCATCCGATCTTTAAGTTGAGGGCAATTTCTGACATAATGTCCAACTCGTCACATCGGTAGCATCTGATCTTGCTATAGTCTCTCATCCTGAAATTGGATCGCCCATGTCGTGATCTCCTGTCGCTTCATCTTCCGTCACCACATCCTCTAGTCACCGTCATAGCTGATTCACCGCCTGGACTCAAAGTTTGATTCTCCCGTTTGAGAACCTCATTCTAGAGAAGTGTATAAGTCATCTCTTCCATCTTAATGATACTCTTTCTTACTAGAAGAGTAGTCACCAAGGATTCGAAAGAGGGAGGAAGGGATGATAGCAAGACCAATGCCTTGATCTTCTCCTCAATCTTCTCACCAATGCTGAGGAGGTTGGTGAGGATCTTCTGAAAGTTGCTTAGATGCTCCTGCACGCTCTGTCCCTCAGTCATCCGTAGTTGGTAGAACTACCTCCAGAGAAAGAGAGTGTTGGTGAGAGACTTCGCCATGTATAACTCCTCGAGCTTCGATCACATCATCGTCAAAGAAATTCCATCAAGCATATGGATCACCATATCATCCGCTAAGTATAAGTGGATCATATTCACCATCTACATTTAGAGCCACCACCAAACCATCACCTCCATGGTAGTCGACATCTCTTCACATAAGAGAGCATCGATCAACTCCTGCTGAATGAGTACATCTTTTACCCTCGACTATCAGAGGGAGAAATTGCTTTTTTCCATCAAACTGACTGATCTCCATCTTGATTAAAGTTGTCTTCTCCATCTTCTTCAATCTCGATCAACATCATCATGATCTAAGCGATCGTTAGCTGATATCACATGAGCTTTGATACCAGCTGTTGGGGATATCTGGCCAGGACACCACCACTACAAGATCTTTTCGATACCACTTGCGTTGCACTCAATCAACAAGAGAAAGAAAAAAGAAAAAAATAAATTTAGACAAGAGAAAAAAAATCAAGTACGTGGATCAGCCTAAGACTTACCTCTACAGGACATGCAAAGCTTCACTATGAAAAAAATAAGTACAAGAGAAGATCCTCACACTCTCAACCCTTATACACAATCTCTCTCAACTAGAAACTACCCTTACAAAGCTCTCACTAAAAACCAAAAAGATCTCTGAACTTCTGGAACTACCCCTGCTCTCTGTCGAACCACCACATGGTCTGTAGTTGCTGCCTACTGCCATTTTTCTCGAGTTTCTGTCGAACACCGAAGCCATGCTATAGCTCTCTGTTGTGGCCACAAAGTTTTAAAGGCCTAAGATCGAGTCCCACATGGAAACAGAGTTGAATCAGGACTCAAATCAACCTCTAAACTATCCGATCAAGATCGCATGCACCGCCAGCCATTCGATCGCGCATTACCTACTCCCCGATCCATGAAACCTCGCATGAGCCATGAGAAACACACCAAAAAAAGGCACCGGTCCACCATGGACCGTAAGAAGTGCAAGGGAATCGGATTCTTGATCCACAGCTCCTCTCGTGGACTGGTGGTCCATGATGGACCGCATGAAGAAGACAGGCCATGCGTGCCCCGCGCACACCTTCTGGGCCTCACCCACAACCGGCCCATGCATGCACTCGCCTGGGCTTGGGCCGTGCCCGTGCATCTGCATGTTGGGCCGCACTGGCAGGCCTGGCTACGCCGCTGTCGGCCTCCGCCGGCCCACCACTGGCCTCCATCACTCTGTGGATCGTGTCATCTTCTTTTGCGCGTATCTGCTTCGTTTGAATTTTGTTTGGACTGCTCTTGGACTCATTGGACTATATTCATCATTCTGAATCTCGTTCTAGGCTTATTATGGATCGAATCTTGAGGCATTTTCCTCAACATCCTCCTGATTACATCTTGCTCAAAACTCCAATCAATCGCTAGCGAGAACATTCGATTTCTCTTAGATTTTCATCGAGTATCTCTTGGCAATTACCGCCAATTTCTTATCGAAGATGAGGTAAGGATCTCTAGAGTCTCCTCTCTTTCCTTTTGTTGACCACAAGATCACTATTGATGGTCGGATTGAGTTGTTGGCCGCCAGATTTCACGCCGGATTGAACCTCCTTTATGTTTTCTTCTTTTCTTTCACTGGACCGGCCATTATGACTGGACTTGGTCTTACTTTGGTTGCCGAGAGCCGAAGGCACTGTTATCGGATCTATTGGGGTTGCTATCATTGAGGGCTACGGCCATGGAAGATGGTCGGCCTAAGACCCCATCACCCTATTTTCCACAAAAAAGAGGAAGCAAATGAGAGAAAGAGAAGGAAAGAAAAAGAAATGAGAGAGAGAAAAAAAAAAAGAAAAGGAGAGAGATTTTCTCTCCTTTCCCTCTCTCGTCCCTCTTTTCACTTGCTTTCCTTAACTCCTGTCTTCATTTTCTTTCTCTATAAGTTTTCTCTCTATTTTCTCTCTATAAGTTTTCTTTCTAGTTTCTATTTCTATAACTTTCTTTCTCTAGATTTTTTTTCTCTCTTCATGGATTTCTTTCTTTGGAGATCCTATAGACCAGTGGAGGATCTTGATATTTAGGCAAAACCAAATCAATTGGTTGACTCTAGGAGGAGTCCCAGATATATAATATTTGGATTTTTTTCATAATTTTCTATCCTTGATTGCCTATGATTTTTATATTTGATCTTGATTATATAGAGGTATAACTGTGTGCACAAGAAGGTATCGAGCGGAATATCTTAATCTCGAGTTCATGATTTTGAGTTTATGGATCAAGGAGTTGATAGATTATTATGCTTGAGTCTGAAACCAATAGAGCTAATGATCCCTTTACATGATCATCTATATGTATGTTTTATTACCATAATGATTTTGACTTTATGTTGATATATGATTTTTTATTATATATGTATAATACATTGACTATTTTGGTTAATGGGAATATGATATTTGATATTTTAAAATTGAACAAAAATATAATATAAAATTATTGAATGACTTGTTGATTGTGTAAGAAGATTTTGGACTAATCATGATATAGATTGCCGCTCATGGGCTGAATCCTGATACTTGGATCGTCAATCATGGGTCGAATCATGACATCCTGATTTGTCATCACAGACTAAAGTATGGATATCCTGGTTTGCCACCGTGGACCGAAGCACGGCTATTCTGATTTGTCATGGGCCAAAGCTCGAATATTTTGGTTTGTCATTATGGATTGAAACATGATTTATGATTTACTAGTCATGAGCCAAAGCGTGATCATGATTAATTAGTCTAAAATTGAAAGATAACTATTAATTTGGAGCATCTTAATGAAATATAATGATAAGTCATATGAATCCACTGATGATATTTATGATGGTTTTGTAAAAATATATGATTTGTGATATATGTTTATATAACTATTGTTTTATTTGATGCATAACATAGAATTTTATGATTT
This sequence comes from Elaeis guineensis, assembly GCF_000442705.2. Taxonomy (NCBI): domain Eukaryota; kingdom Viridiplantae; phylum Streptophyta; class Magnoliopsida; order Arecales; family Arecaceae; genus Elaeis; species Elaeis guineensis. The sequence goes on along the minus strand of NC_025998.2, from coordinate 119,602,538 downwards.
ATGATCTCTTTGATATTGCTCACTCATTTTTCTAAACTATATTATTATATTAGTGTAAGTATAATGAGATTTTTATCGGGTTACAAAGCTCATACCTCTAATTTTCTTTCCTTTCAGAGTTAAAGGATGCATAGCACTGGATGTGTTTGATTATGGAGTTTGAACAATGGAGATATTTTATAGACCTTGTATGATCTCTAGGGCATCACTCTAGAGCTTATGCAGTCATGTTATATGGTTGATCTGGATGATGGGTTCGAGACATGATAGTAAATTTATTATAATTTATTTATTTTTGAAGTATTTTGTATCTACAAAAAAAATTAGCAGCGCTGCCGATTGAATAACACCTTATGTAGCCAATTGTATAGGAACTATCTTATAAAATTCTTACAGCTGATCTACCATTTTAATTTTTGAAAATCTTATTTTCTGATTCCAAAATATCTATTTATAGAATGATGCTATTGTTTTTTCCTCCGATTTACCCAAAAGAAAAAAAGGGATTTAAAGAGAAGATACCTAATAGCATGAAAGGCCGGCCTATCCTTCTCTGACCAGAATATCCCAAGAACTCCATGCAACAATGGTCCATGGCTCCTTTGAACACCTGACTTGCTCTTGCCTTTAAACACACTAGCATTATCTGGATGGACCATGCAATAGCCATTACTAGTTAGTTCTTAACGAGCCACGCGATCCTCGAATTCTTCAAGGCAACCAAACCCGTCTTGAGAAAGTGGATGAGAGTAGGTGGACTTTTGCCTCCTTATATACAAAGTCGTTATTCTATGACTTGAACCAGTGACATTGCTCCCAACAACCCAAGCTTCTAGGTATTCTAAACATTGGTCCAACAGCAAATCCAGTCTAAATTGGTTCTTCGATTCGATTCATATTAGTTTTTGTAAATCCAATGCGGCAATAATTTGAGAAAGACTTGAAATAGAATAATTTAACTAGATTTCGATTTGAGTTTCTAAAAGGTGAATTCAAACGGAACCCACTTTATATATAAATTTTCCTTATATTTCTGCATATAAAATAAAATTTTATATTTAGATTTAGCCCAGCTTATTGGATGTAGACTTGATAAATAAAACCGAACTAAATTGAATTTCTTAGGATCGGTTTCAAGCGATTTTGTTGATGGTTTGTTTGGTTTCAATTTCAATTTTAGAAAATTCATGTAAATTGATTCAGTTTTATTTATATTTCCAAAGCGATCTGTCCTTTGCTGGGCATATCTTTACAAACTTTGCTGCTCTAGGATTCAAATCCATGCCATAATACGTATCAGCTCATGCTTTTAGTGTTTCACCAAACCAAGTACACGTCTTCAATTTCTTGGACAACTCCGCTGGTTTCGAGATAGCAGGCATTCAAATACCTGGGGGAACAGAGAATGACACCATTGGATTCCCATCTCCAGCAAAGAGCATGCATCATGACCTGAAGAAGGTCGGATATTGTCCAAGATTTCAGGGAGATCAATGGATTCAGATATTACGGTGGTATTCCTAGATAAGGTTAACTTCAGTTTCCAAGTCTGGTCATCAGCATTGCAGACCCTGCTCCTAAAGCTTCTTTGTTGCTACAGCGGTTGAACAAATTGGGGAACAAGGATCCAACAGGGGTTTCGCCAGTCCAATTATCCCTCTATAACAAGACTTGGGATCCTTTGCCAAAGACTATAGTGAATTCCAATCCAGGAAGTGTTTAGACTCTTCTGAACACCCTTCCATCAACATTGTTCCTTCTTTTGAAGCCTGTGCATTGATAGCAGGCACTTAAAAACCTGCGAGGCCAATAGAGTACCAAAACGACTGCAAGCAGTGCCCCATTGGTATATCAAGCAGATTAAGCACTCCTAAACCACCCTCTTTTTTGCTTTTACAAACTACTTGCTAATTGACGAGGCAAGCAAAACCAGAACTGGAAGGGCTTCCTTCCTATAAAAACGAGCGTTATAAGCTGATCCACTCGCTTTAGGATCCATCGGGGAATGGCAAATACTGAAAGGAATTATAAGTGGGGAATGCTTAAAGGACATCATTTGCTAGCACAAGTCTTCCGCCGGAAGAGAGAGAACTTCCTTTCTGTGAGGCCAAATTCTTGCCAAATTTTATCAAGGAGGATTCACCAGTCGTTCATAGAGAGCTTTCCATGACAACGGTAAATATTTAATGAGGAATGCTTCAAGTTTGCGGCAAGGTAATTTGGCATATTGTTCCCCTTTTAGTGATCCTCCTCCAAGGAAGTTAACTTTAAGATGGCTTTCTTTTCTATTTTTGGGTGGACATAATATGTACTTGGACTACTGGGTCAAACAAAGGCTAACTTGGCGCTAGTATAATATGGAGAATTCGTCAAAGTGTTAAGAACATTCAGCTTATAAAAACTTAGAAAATTGCAAATCAGAAGATTATCGAGATTTTATTTTTTTGATAGCATAGATTGTTAAGATTTTTATATATTCAATCGTGGAGATGCATCCATTGATAGTGGGCCAATACATCCGTTCGATAGTGGGCCAGGTTGTCCTTCTGAGATGGTACCGGGAAGACCCAAGTTGCATGGTTGTTGATTGCTATTTCTACTTCCAAAGAGAAATTTATAGTACATGTGCTGTGAATCCACTGTTCCCTGAGGACAAGGTCTGTCGCCAAAGCCAGTGCAAGATGGGGGACCTTGAGAACTGGAGAGGATCCTGACTCCCGGAGGAAATCCTAGGCAAGGACTCATTTTATATCTTCAACGTGCCACACTACAGTGCGCTACCCAAACCAAAGTTTGTATAACTTAGAGGTGGTAACAGCTCATGCTTTGTTTTCTCAATTTTTTTAAAAAAACTCGTGTTAGATTTTCATTTCCTTCCGTTTTTGTTATTTTATTACATACATATTCTTTTGTGCTAAATAAAGTTGATGTAATTCTAGATTTTTGGAGAGTTATCTTGAAAAATTCATGAAAATTGAAACTTTTAGGATCCATAGGGTTGAATCACGTGTTTCCCACTCCTAAATGACTCTTCAAATCCTATATGCAATTATAGTGCAAAGCACACAATGAAAGCCACCGCTCAAGTGCTTCGATTGCAAGATTAAGATGAAAAAGAGTATTTGAAAATTTTCAAATATTCTTTCTCAAAGTTTTTTTTTTTACATAAATTATCTCTGAAAGAAGAATTCTTGCAACATGAGGGAGGAAGAAAGAGAAAGTACTCCATAGTTTTTTTTTTCCTCTAACTAATCTATCTAATATTTGAATTTAGATGATTTTGATTGGACTAACCCATCATGGGGGGCCCAACCAAATCCAAAACCCAACGTTACCTACTTATACATGATGGGCTTGATGAGACGTGAAAACATCAATGCAAAAACAACTCTCAATTTTTATTTAAATTCATTGCCATTCATACTCAGCAAATGAACCATATGACCCATTAATACACTTGCACTTGGGAGCTCAATATTGTATACCTGTTAGGAAAAAATATAATCACCACTATCCAAGATAAAAAAAATTGATGACAGTTAGAATCTATGCCCCAAATATATTTTGTTACAATAGTTAAAGCATATCCAATCTCTATAAAACTATGTTTAACTTTTTTCCTCACTATGTATCCATAATTATGTTTCAACCACATCAAGATGATATAATTAATCAACCAGTGAATATATGTAGTAAATGCAATTAACAATAGTCTTTCTTTCGCACTTATGCATTTTAATTTCAAAACAAATACTTTCCTAGATATATCTTGGAAATGTATAAAGCAACAAACATTGGTCCATTACTTTGAAAATATAGTTGAAAGTCATATAGAAAACTACTTGAGGCTAGTTTTGAATAATATGCCTAAAAAATGAACTCATATAGTGAGGATGCAAGGATTACTTTATTTAATCACTCACATCCCATATGGGTTGAACCAAACACATGTAGTATGAGTTATATACCATGATGATTTTTCCAAAAAAATGGTCTGTCCATCTACTAACCATGACCACCATGCACATCTTGACCTAGCTGCAACTTTATATTATGCACTAGTTTAGAACCCCATGCGATGCACGGCATGTGATTATTATTTTTTAGATAAATTTTATGATAATCAACAACCTTAATTCTATGAAGCTCCTTCATAAATTCATAATTTTTTATTATTTTTATTTTTAATTATTTTTTAAATATTTTTATCTCTCATTCTCTTTCTCTTTCAATTTTCTTCTCACACACCCGCCAACTCTTTCAATAGTAAAGTTAGCAATATCGACCGTCGGTCACTACTATCATCAATGGCTGCAGTATCTTTGAGCTTGAGATGGAGTAAAAATATAGCAATATAATGATAAATGATAGTTTTGTGAGATACCGATCAAAATCGAATGGAAGACTTGAAAAAGTGATCGAATAGGGAAGCTTAGGTGATCCACATGGCTCCCTCCCCTTGCTTATAAACGTCCATGTGTCATGCTTCTAAATGTCCACATGTCAAACGGAGGATTCTCCATTGAGAGACCTCCATTTTTATATATATAATATATATTAGATATATTAGATATATTAGATATATTAGATTAGATTAGTGTCACATATTTTTTAGGATGTTAATATCTGTTTCATCATCCATCCATCATCTATCATCGGGCGATGACGGCAACCAAACCCGGAGCAAGAAAATCTACCAGCAGTAAAGATTTTGATTTCCTCCGAGATCCATTGCAACTTCCTTCTCCCCTTCCATTCCCAGCCCTGGCGCTCTAATTCCCACACCCACTCCCCTCTTCGAACTTCTCTTCCAATTTCCGAACTCCTCCTCCTCCTCATCTCCTCTTTCCTGTGTGTCAATGAATGAGCGATTTGATGCTGAGATGATCATACGGACATATGTGCAGAGGGCCTGTGGCGTCGGTCGAAGCTTATTCGACCCCATACTCCTCGACGGCGACTCCTCCTCCTTTGATGGTGGTGGAGGCGAGGGAGCTGCAGAGGATGCTGAATTCCTCGACTTCCCCCTCTCCCAGGATGGCTCACAAGACCGCCTTACCCTCGCCGCCTTCTCCTCTCAGGACTCCTCCCCTTGGTCTCTCGACCCTGTCGACCCCTGCTTCACCCCGATCCATCCCGACCCCGATAGCCACCGTCGGTGGTTGTGGAAGGGGAACCTCTCGATCTCTACCATTATCCCAATCAATCCACACCAGAAACACAAAAAAACAACAAAAAAAATAAAACTCACCTGCTTCTAAATGTCCACGTGTCATGCTTTTAAACATCCACGTGTCAAACGGAGGTTTCTCCATTGAGAGGTCTCCATTTATATATATATATATATATATTAGATTTATGTACAACTAGTCTGAGTTTTTTATTAGCTCACTATTAATAGTGCCTATCAAGTACTCGCATCCGGCTTTCATCTAGGTGGACATGATTTTGGAATTATCATGTTTGATCTATGAACTACGTATACATATATTAAATGGGGACCTTATCTTGACTCAGGTCAAGGCTGACACTTATGATTCAAAAGATAATTTTGTATATTTTAACTTGCTCTTTTAATATCAAATAAGTATATTAGTAACGTCACATTCACAATGTTTGATATCATATTATCTCATCTCTCTCAATGCCTGAGATGGTCGCTTATATGGAAAGCTGACCTATGCTCGATGACACCTTTTATGTATGTGTCTATGCTAGTTTTATAAGAAATTTATTCTATTCTATTCTATCATAAAATAAAAAAAACTAATATAAAATAAATGTCAATTCATTGATAATAGAATGTGGCACATCAAACTCATTGTGATTATTAATAACACAAATTTCTACTCAATGCTATGCAGTCCCAAAGACTCAACATGAGATAAGAATATATCTCTAAGAATAGATTTAGTAAATGGGTCTACAATTATCAAATACATAGAAATGTATTTTAGGATAACTTCCTTCTATGCTACTATGTCTTTTATAAAATTATTTTTAGTATTAATGTGTTTTGTTCTACCATGATACTTATGATCTTTCATATATGAAATGGTAGCTTGGCTATCACAACGAATTGTCATGGGTTCTGCAGCATGAGCTATAACACTTAGATTTTGTAGAAATCTTTTAAGCCAAATTATCTCCTACGTTATGGATGAATAAGTAATGAATTGAGCTTCCATTATAGATAAGAATGTACACATTTGTTTCTTACTAGTCCAATAGATAGTAGTATTGTTAAACAAGAATATATATCCTGAAGTCGATTTATGCTTATCCAGATCTCCTGGCAATCAGCATCAAAATAACCACTCAAGGGAAAACTATTTTTCTGATAGCATAAGAAGTAATTTGCAATGCCTTTGAGATATTTCAAGATTCTTTTGACTATCTTTTAATACAACTTTCTAGGATCAACTTGATAGCAACTCACCAATCTAACAACACCGCAAATTTTGGGCCGTATACACATCATGGCATATGTTAGACAACGGATAACACTGGAGTAAGAAAAATTAGTCATTTCTTTCTTCTCTTCTTGAGTCTTAGGATACTTTTTAAGGTTTAGACTTTTGTCTCTTGCTATAGGAGTGTCTATGGGGTTATAGTCTTTTATATTAAATCACTCCAGGATCTTTTTAATATAAGATTTCTACGTCAATGCAAGAAATTTTTTTGAACGATATCTATAGATTTTAGCACCAAACATATAAGTTGCTTCCTCTATGTCTTTCATCTCAAAATTTGAAAATAGCCATTCTTTTATGACAACAAACTTCTTATTATTCTTATCCAATAGAATATCATCCACATATATAATGATAAAATCATAACTTTATCTTTAAAATATTTGACATATACACAATGATCTTCATCGATCATCATAAACTCATAAGAAGTTATAGCTTGATGTAATCTCAGATACTATTGTCTGGATGACTCTTTTAACCCATAAATTAATCATTGAAGCTTGTAGACTTTGCACTCTTGTCCTTTTATAACAAAATCTATATGGTGCTTTATGTACATTTCCTCATCTAGTTCTCCATTGAGAAATGCTGTCTCAACATTCATATGATATAATTATAACTCCATATGTGTGATGATGGTAAGGATAAGTTGAATAGAGACAAATCTAACCACTAGAAAAAATATTTTCTCATAATCTATATCTTTTTGTTGGATATAATCTTTCATTATGAGGTGAGCTTTATATCTTTTAATAGATCTATCCATCTTCTGCTTAATCTTAAGAATCCATTTATTCTCAATTTATCTTGTGGTCCAATGAAACATCAACCAAATCCTATTGTCTTCTTCCACTCTTTCTTTGCAAGGCATAAGAGAGCATCTCTAATTATTTTAAGCTCAATATCATCATGCGATGCTATCATAAAAGCTTCTCCATCAATGTCAAAAATGATGATAAGGGATGCTTTTTATTCAAATGTAATGCATTATTTCCACTAGGTCCATGAGGTTGAGGCAATTTCTCAATCACCTCAATTGGTTGTACAGATGTGCCACTAATATCAGGATCTTTCATCTTAAAAATTGAAAATCCTTATCTTTCTCACCCTTGCAAGGAAAAATCATTCTCTATGAATGTGACATCCCGTGATTCTCTTTCATCCAGCTTTCATATGCCAGCTCATTAATAAATACATATCCTTTGGAGTATTCAGAGTATCTTATCAAGATACATTTTTTTCCTCTCAAACCTAATTTTCTATATTTGTGAGAGAGATCATGAACATAGGTAACAGATCCTTAGGATCATAAATTACTCAAGTCAGATTTTCTATCTGTTCATAATTCATAAGGTCTGAGAGGAACTAATTTGGAGGACACATGATTAAGTATATGGGTAGCAATCAGAAGAGCATCCTCCCAATATAAAATAGGAAGTTTTGCTCGTGCCATCTCTAAAAATATTCCATTTCTTCTTCCTGTAACATCATTTTATTATAGAGTTTCAGGAATAGTCAATTATCGATGTATTTCTTTCTAATCATAGTATATTCTAAATTACTCGAATAGATATTCATGTCTCGATCAGTTCTTAGAATTTTGAATATTTTATCTAGTTGATTCTTAACCAAAATCAAATAAATCTGAATAAAGCATAAGAAGTTATCTATAAATATGATGAAAAATGAGACTCCATGCCTTATCCTCATATTTATTGGACCATAAATATTAGAGTAGATTAATTGCAATGGAGCTTTCGCTCAATTCCTTTACCAAATAATTAAATAATTTTTCAATTATTTTTCCTACCAGACAATACTCACAAGTGGACAATTCTATTTTAATGAGTGAGCCAAAAAAGCCCTCTCTAACTAATCTATTCATTCTATCTTATCCGATATATCTTAATCTAGCATGTCCTACATTCACATCATCATTTATATTGTTTGATGAAGCAATTAATAAAAAACAACTATCATCATAATTAACAAATGCACTTTCAGTACCATAAAATCATTTAATAAATATCCATAGCCATAATAAGTTGTTCCTAAATACACATCAATATAAGTATTATAGAAATTCAAACTATATTCAAAATTAAGAACAATTACAAAAATCAAGTTTTGTCGAATATCTGATGCATATAGGATATTATATGAGAGCAAAGTACACCCACCATTTAACATTAATTTGCAAGCACCCATACTTTTTACTCCAATTGTTTTAGAGTTATCTCTTATATATATCCACCTTGTACTAGGAATGATTTGATGATACTTTACAAAAGCTCTATCTCAGGCTACATAATCTTGGCTCCTAAGTCTACAATCCACACAAAATGTAATTCAGTGAGTAGAAAATAGCTAAAAATATAAGAATAATTTAATATAATAGAGTAAGTGTATACCTTTTTCTGCTCCGTGTGCTCACGAGCGAAGTGACCTGGTTTGTCGTAGTTGTAGCAGCCCATCTTGATCTTATCCTTCTTTTTACTATTGTGTTTGCCTCTCTTGCACAAGTTGGTCTTACCAAACTTGGATGCTTGTCTTTTGTTCTTTATCTATTTTGGAGAATTTTCAATCTCTTTTATGCTTGAAATTGGGAGCCTTGCATGAGCTAAATTCAACTACATAAGCTAACTCAGAAGATTTAGCTACCTTAAGTGCTCATCTTCTAGCTCTAAATGACTATGAAAAGTCTTTACATTTTTATTATACATCATAGTAATTATCATATTCTCTCAGCTTTTAGCTAAGAATCTAATTACAGTCTAAACCTATTGTTCATCGGTGAGGGTTTGGCAAGCTGCCTTCAACTCTTTTATCATATTTGATATTTTTCTAAGATGCTGCCTCATAATATTATTTGAGCATTTCTAATAGGAGAAACTTGATAATGAGCCTTCTCAACTTAGTAGTTGAAGTATTCCCAAAGTTTTTTCAATGCCAGTCATAATTTCTAAGTTGTTCATCTCGAACTCACACATGAGATCATCTTGTATATTGCTCAACAACATGATGCAAGCAATAATATTTTTCCTTTTTCAAACCAAATAAATCTCTAAATCTCTCTTATGTTAAGTAGAAGTATTCTACTCAAGCTTAACTATGGTATGGTTAAGTGTTTCCAAAACCTCTTGTTCCTCAAGGATGTATGAAATTTTTCAGTGCCAAATATTATAATTATCTCCATTTAGCTTATCGACCTTATCTAATTCAGCTATGATATTCTTGGATGTAGATGCCATATTCATTACTACTACATAAAGACACGGTGCACAATAAAAATACTAGCACAAAATAATATCTAACATAATATATACACACATATATTATTTTTAAAGTAAAAATGGATTGAACTAGTGATAATTAACATAAGACATAGAATCGAAAGTTCGCTATACACCGAATCATCTTCCATATTCAAATATTTAGTTATCATTGATTTAGAACTATTTGCTAAAAATTTTAAGTTCTAGATGAGAGCTTTCTTCGAGTTATATTGACCTTAGAACTCTCACTTAACAATATAAAGTTAAGCATGTTATAACAATAATGAATAAACAAATACACATGCCATTAATGAATTACAAATTAAGTTCATACATAGTAATACAGGCAAGAGATTATTGACAAGCATAGAAATAAACAAATTTAAGGTACATTCTTTACAATTAAACAAAGTATAATTTCAATTAGGCCTTCATTTCAAAGCATAATTGCTACTCAAGCTTCTATGCTTTTGGAATGACAAGGCATTCCTTATGTCGAAAACAAACTCATCTAGGATAATCTTGTGTCCCACTCTATCTAGCTATAATTTCCTAGGATCCTTATTGCATCCACAATAATCCAAGTGTGTTATGCTGCAAAGGTTGGAAAACTGAGATGGTACTATAGTTTGTCTAATTCCAAATAATATATGACACTCTTCAGCCAACTCAAGTTCGTAAATCATTTTGTAGAAATATTTAATTCCTCTTTTTTTGTATTTTTTTTCTAAGAGCGAGTATTACATTTTTTATTTTGTTGGCAGGAAGTTGAGCAGAGTAATAATTTATTCTCAAATAAAAACATTGATCCTATCACATCTAAGAGATCTTATTAAATTGTCCAATATTACTACATTCATTTGTATAGTGTATTTGAAATCCATCTTATAATTTTTGTTTTTTTGTAAATTATTTGTGATCTATCATCTATTTTCCACTACATGCATATAAGAGAAAAAAATTAAAAAATATGCATGGTGCATGTTATATTATCATTATTATATTAATCTAAGGCATAATTATATTTTTTTTAATAAAGGGTTTATTATTTTTTAAATATTAAAAAATTTTATGGTCCAAGCACACATGCTTGTATGCACGCAATATGGACACACTGCACCCAAGCATAGGAGCACACATGCGATGCGAACACATAGCTTTGAAGTGCAGGTGCTCTCCTACTCTTTTTAAAAAAAATACGTGACTCGTGATCTGAAAAATCCCTTTTTTTTCTTGAACGCGATCAAGTGAATGCACGTGATCTTCTTCTTCCACAGATAGGATTTCAAATAGAATTTTTGGAAAAAAATTTTTCAATATGTAACTCCAAAAGTTACAAATAATATATCATTGCAAAGTTTATCTTGAGAGCTTTCCAATGATATCAATATTCAAATAAAATAATGACTATAGAAGTGGATAAATCTAATAAAAATAGCTTTTTAATCTAAAAAAATTATTTCTTCCACTACAAAGGGTGTAAGGCCATGAAATTTTTCAAATTAAAATGACATAAATAGAAAAGCATATTTCTACAAGATCTCAGCCTAACATAAAGTACACAAAAAATTGCCATTAATTAGGTTTCAAGAAACCTATGATTGCAAAAAGAGAAATAATAATATAGCATTCAACTATGAGTACAACAAACTATAAGTGAAACATGGATCACCGATTCAATCTTTGGGGCTCTAATACTAATGTTAAATAAATTTGATGTAAATTCAAATTTTTGAGGAGTTATCTTAAAAAGTTTGTGAAAATTAAAACTCTAAAGATTCGTAGGGTTGAATCATGTATTTTCTACTTCTAAAAGACTCTTCAGATTATATGTACGATTACGATAGAAAGCACACAAAGAAAAAATCCGCGGTTCAAATGCTTCGATTGCAAGATTAAGATGAAAAGCGAATATTTGAGAATTTTTTAGATATTCTCTCTCGAGAGTTTTTTTTTACGTGAATTTTCTTTGAAAGAAAAACTTTGGTAATACGAAGGAGAAACTATCCAGTAATTTTCTCTCTTCTCTAATTAATCTTTCTAATATTTGAATTTGAATAATCTTAGCCGAGCTAGCTCATCATTTGTGGCCTAATCAGATCTAAAACCCAACATTTAGGACAAGATTAATTTTAAATGATAAATTTTACTTTTGTTACGGTCTCCACTAAATCCATTATCGGTTGTTATAAAGGTTATTACAAAACTTAATTTATTATGTTAACATTATAACAGAAAATAATGGAAACATAATGGTATTGTCTTTCTGTTCACTTTTAATTGGATGTAAAATATTATTTTTCGGACAGTACAATCAGTGTAGAAAAAAATTTACAAAATAATTTTTAAAAAAATATTTTATTTTGAGAAAGTACATACAAAAATTGTATCTGTTATTTAGTACCATGCTAAATAATACCTTTTTCTAAAAAAAAAAAAAACTAAATAACATTTTAAGTAGCTATTATCTTTTTTTACTACTGTATATATGAAATGCTAAATGATAGCTGTTACAATAATTTTAAGCTTGCAGGACCTAGATGCATTGGCCTGCTTAGCCCGCAATCTTTTTAAAGCTCATCCAAATCTTAGCCTATATTTCAGCATGTAATCCTATTGGTCTTCAAAAAGAAAAGCACATCCATGAATTTTTTTTTCCCTCTCATAGGATCTGCGCTGCGGGGGAAGGTCAGCTTTATGATGTAAATTATATTGTATGGTTGAGTGGGATGTAGCGTAGAAATTGAACCTCATCTCCTTTTTGAGGAGGTTTTCGTTTCTAATTTTATAAAGGCATATATTTTTCAATCATGCAGCTTATTTAATTTTACTCTCTATTATTCTTAAAAAATAATATAATGCAAAAGATTCATAAAACAATGTACGAATATACCAAAAATCCTTATGTCCTATAGTTGGTGCTATTATGCAGACATGCTCAAGTGGGATTTTGTCCCCATCGAGAAAGAACCGTTCACCAACCATTAAATCTTATTTTTTAATGAGTCACGGGAGAATAGCAATATACTAAGTTGCAGTAGGCGTTTTTTCTTTAACGTAACTTACTTCAAGGTTCGTGTGTCAGGCTAGGTCTGAACATGTACGGGACAATACAAACGGAGGCGGCTCCACGCTGAAACTTTTGACCACACGTTCAGACCACCAATGTAGAAACTTCAGACCACCAATGTAGCAGCCAACTGAATTGACTTAAGAATTCCATCCTAAACTGGTCAAAGAAACTTCATCAAATTCATAGTGAGTCAATCCTTATTCTCTACTCTATATAAACCCCTTCGGAGGTTGGTCTCAAAGTAAGAAGTATTCACTTTCAAGCTACTTCTTTAAGCTGCCTTAAGCTTGAAGAGAGGCAACAATAGTGGGCTTGAGGAAAGAAAAAAAGAGTGAGTCCTTGAACTACTGCACCCATTTTGTTGACAGCCACGACGAGGGGATGGAGGAAACGATCCCAAAGGGGTACGTTCCGATGCTGGTCGGAGGGGAGGAGGGGGAGGTGGAGAGGGTTCTGGTGCGTGTGAGGCTCTTGAAGGATCCACGCTTCGCTGCCTTGCTTGAGATGGCTGCTATGGAATTTGGGTATAGGCAGCAAGGGATCCTTAGAGTCCCTTGGGATGCACAAAAATTCCGGCAGATGGTCGATGCGATCTCCAAATCTAGATGACAATTTTTTCTTCTCTTATCTCTTGTTTTTTTTTTCTGTCTCATGCTTTATATCATATTGGCTTTCGCAGCCCATTAAAGGGGAATGATGAGAGCTTGAGATCTTATATTTTTGGAGAGCAGAAGTTCCTTTTTTCTTTTTTTTTGGTAATGAGAGCAGAAGTTCTTTGAATCTTAAAATGTTCAAGGATTGGTGGCCTGCTTCTTGTAAATTGGTGGACGAACAATTACAATTTGATTATTAATAGACAAAGCAAGTGCTGTACCTTTCAACTGGGTAGGCTGCGGATTTCATGAGATCATACATTGAAAGTTCTATGCTTTCCTTATTTTCAAAAAGAGGCTAAGATATGGTTTCAATTTTAAAAGGGGGTTGTTTGTTGAAAAGGTCATATAAAGTTCGCTAGGCCGAGAAGATACATGATACCATATATAATATCCAATCATTCAACAACTGTCAGACATTGGAATATAAAATTTTTCAATGATACTAACAAGCTGGTGTGGCAGTGCTGTGGTAGTTTGTGTAGGCTTTTAATGACTAAAATATGTAGTCTAATCTCCTATTATGAATAATATCTTGATATCCCACATGCGTCTACGAAGAATCTCTCCTTGAAATTTGATAAGCGAACCTGCTCGAAGTCTCTTGATGCCTTAATTAAACAGTCGACGAAAAAAAAATATAAAGGTACAGTATATTCTCAAGAAAAGCCAAGTTGCATATGCAAAGATGTTGCTGATAGGGTTATGGAATTCCCTAAGGTGGAATGGTGCACAAAAGGCCAAAATATGAGAACCAACAATTAAGCGGGATGCATCGTGTAATAGCCCCGCTTGTCTCTTGGGCCGGCCCAAAATGAACTAGCTTAATTAAAGCACGTGTTAGGCATGTGAGTGGAGGGGAGGAAGAAGACTCCGATGAGAGTCTTCATAGAGTTTTCTTCTGATCTTCCAATTCCATCAAGATCAGGAGGCTTTGGCCTACGAAGATTTAAGTAAAAAAATCCCAAATTATATCTATAAATAGTGATCTCCTCTTTCTTGGATTTTCATCATTGATTTTTTGAAAAATTGCCACCGATTTTCGAGATCTTCTTCGGGTCTTTTCCTTCGAATTTCATTGTAAAGATCATCCTTTAGTCTTGTCAAACCTAGGTAAAAAATTTAAGCCATAGTTTTCTATTCTTTTCTAGGCTTGTTACCATCGTTTGGAGCCAGTGAGTTGTCGATTTTAGGCAAGAACAGAGCCTTATCTATTTTGAGCCCTTTCTTTATTTTGTCGTCAACCACCAACGATGGTATCCATTGTCGGGGTTATCTTTTCATCAGTGCCAGAGGCCACTATTGGCTGCCAACCCAACTTCCATGACCATGGCAAGAAGAAGAGCGGAGAGGGGAAGGGTGCTCTATTTTGAAGAAGAAGAAAAAGAAGAGAGAGAGGAGAGAGAGAGAGCTATCTCTCTTCTCTTTGTTTCCTCTTTTATCTCCTCTCTCTTCTCTCTCACAAGCTAGGTTAGGAGATTTGTGGGAAAAAATAGTTCAGAGGACTTGGTGATGGACCCCTAGTGAGTCGGTAGGAGATTTAAAATGAATAATTTTCACTTTTTTATTTTTATATTTTTATTAGCACCCAGTTTATAATTCAGGGTGTGGATTGATATGTAATGTATTAAATTCATCGTTAATAGAGGCTAGGATTTTTAAACACGATTATCAATATATATTTATTTATGTACTGCATGATTTTGATCCTTGGATATGATCACTGGTATATATGATTTTTTATGCATCGTTTGATTTTTATTTCTCATGATTGATATTTATTTTGTGATTGTTAGTATGATTATTTATATTTTTCATATTATATGTTTGTATCAAATATTGATCATTTTTCGATAGTTTGGGTTATAATACTAGCTATTGAAAATTTTGAATAATATGATATAAGTATTTTCTTGGTATAATTAAGATTTAATAAATTGATAATTAGGAAAGAGGTGTTTGGACTAGCCATGTTAAATTGAAAATAATCCATCATAGGCAAGAACATGGCACTAAGAATAGCTTGCTATAGGTAGAAATATGGCATCGAGAATAGTCTTGCCACGGATAGGGATGTAGTATTGAGAATGGCTCTGCTATAGTTAAGAACATGATACTTGAGTTTGCTAGTTACAGACTGGAGTATGACCTTGATTAGTCTAGAATCCTAAAGATAACTATAGATTAATTCAGATCACATTAATGAGACACATTTTTATGATTATGCACGATGTGTATCTTATGTTTGTATATTGTTAGTTACATTGGATGCATGATATGAGATTTTATGGTCTGTGGTTTCTCCTTGTTACTTTTAATTAGGTATTTTTAAATTATATTATGAGTGCATGGAGATGCTTCTTGAGCTGCAAAGCTCACCCTCCCTTAATGCTCTTTCCTTTCAGAGTCACAAGATGCTTAGTATTTTGGTCGTGTTGGCATGAAGTTCGAGTACTAAAATTATTAGTTCATTAGTTGGTGCAATTTCTAATACTATTGAACACTTAAAGAATTGAACAAATTGATTATTTGACCATGCATGATGAATCTATTTAGTTGGTATAATTATTTTTTTATTATTAAGTTTTTAGAGATATTTGAAGATTTTGTTCATTTTAAGGATTTGCATGATCTCTGGGATGATGCTCTAGGGATCATGTGGCCTTGTTCCGTGATTAAACTAGGTGTTGGGTTCGGAATGTGACAAATTGCACTAAGACAATTACAGTAAGTTTCTAAACACTTAATGAATTCTAATCTAGTAACTTTTGATTTAAAATACTGCATTGTAGTTTTGGTTGCTTATTGCATTTCTTCTTCTAGCATACGCTATGTAAATAAGTTGAATTGGTTAAGAAATTAAATTTGCCAGTATGATTCATCGCAGTCCATGCTTCTTTTATAGAGACTCCACGATGCTCTTATTTTTGGTAGGGAGAAATTTTTTGTGCACTGCAGGTGGCGCATTGCCTTATTTGATTGGTCCACGTAGCTACTATTTTTTAATATATATTTAATTCTTGTAGTTTTACTTTTTTATTTAAAATTTTGAATAATAGAAATATCCCTACTCTTTGAAAAAAATTATGACATCTTATGTCCATATTATGATATCCTGCATGCATGCAGAAAGTTATAATTTGATGCAGAATGTCATAATTTTTTCAAAGAGCAGGGGCACTTTCATCATTAAAAATTTTCAAACGAAAAAGTGAAACTGCAGGCATTAAATGTGCATTAGAAAATGATTGAACAAAAATGCTCTTTTCATATTATGACATCTTGGTAGGGGTGGCATTAGGTTGGGTCGGGTCGGATCATATACTGATCGGATCAATGTGGGTTGGATCAGAAAATTATCAACTCAAATCTGACCTGTTTATTAAACGGGTCAAAAATTCAAACATAAATCCAACCTGTTTATTAAACAGATAATCTGATCAGACCCATTTAATCTATTTATTAAATAGATCAAATTAGCTTAAACGTGTTAAATGGGTTAAACGAGTTAAATAGGTTAAACAGATCGGGTTAAATGGATCAAGAACAGGTTAAGTAGGTTTTAAACAGATTAAACATATCTTAAACGGGTTAAACAGATTAAATTAAATAGATCAAAAATAGGTTAAACAGATTTTAAATAGATTAAACAGGTTAAATGGGTTATCTGACTTAACTCGATCTGAATATTAAACGGGTTAAATGGATCAGATACTTAAAATCCAAATCCGACTCAAATATTAAACGGATTAAACGGATTGATCTATTTATAATCTAAATCCGTTTAGCCTAAATCTAAACCTGTTTATGGTGCATCGAATATGGGTCGAGTTGACGGATCAGGTCATATTTTGCCGATCCTACATCCTGGACCATATTATGGCATCTTGCATGCAGGAAGTCATAATTTGACGCAGGATGTCATAATATGCCACAGAATATCATAATTTTTTTCAAAGAGGAGGGATATTTTCGTTACTCAAAATTTTAAATAAAAAAAATAAAATTGTAGGCATTAAATGCGTGTTGAAAAATAGTTGGACAAAAATATCTCTTCTATATTATGACATCCTGGGGCCAAATTATGACTTCCTGTGCATGAAAAATCATAATTTGATCATAGGATGTCATAATATGTCATAGGTTGTCATAATTTTTTTTAAAAAGAAGGAGTATTTTCATCATTCAAAATTTTAAAAGAAAAAGTGAAACTGTAAATATTAAATGCATGTTGGAAAGTGATCGGACAAAAATGCTCCTCTCATATTATGACATTTTGAGGCCAAATTATGACTTCATATGTCCGAAAAACCATAATGTGACAACAGAATTTCATAATATACCATAGAATGTCATAATTTTTTTCAAAGAGGAGTATTTTCATCATTCAAAATTTCAAACAAAAAAAGTAGAATTGCAGGCATTAAATGTGTATGAGAAAGTGATGGCTATATAGACCAATCGGATAAAATGATGCACTCCACGTTGGATTATACTACCTATGTGCACATGCTTAGTAATATAAGCTTGAAGGTGTTTTCGAGCCTTTTTTTAAGCCTCCTGTGTAATTACCAAAAAAGGTATTTTCGGGACTTATTGCGAAGAATATCATATTTTATAAATTAAAAGCTTAAATTATCCGAATTTTTGGATAGCTACTATATCATCTATCTTGGAGATGGATGGTTGTTATTTGTTCCAGAAATCCGAGTAATCATGCAAGGTGCCATCCACATTGTCCATCCTTGATGAGCAACAAATGCCCGTTCTCAAGATAGATGATGTAGTGGCTATCTACAGTGGTACAATAATCTACTGTGTTGAAGATGTGTGGCAAAGGATCCTAGGTCTATTTTTCTACACTCTACGAGAATTCTTTAATTTTTGTCATTTGGTAAGTTTCGGCCGTCTGTAACGTTTTCCGTTCGAACGGCTTGTCAACATCTGCCAGCCTATAGACTGCCCAAAAACCAATTGAATCCGGGTGGGGACTCAAGTCTGTGGTCACATATCAAGCGGCCACCTTTATTGACTTTTCGGGTACATATGGGTCCATGAGGTGAGGCTAGCATGCAATGTTAGAATAAAGCCGATTATTGTACCATTTTGATTCTTATCTCGGTTTTACCTATCTAACACGGCTGATTTTTTCATTATGTGTCCATAAAATGAAAATGTTCTCAAAAGATGAGGCTACCCAAATAGTCCATAAAATAAGACTAACCTAACGTGGCTTCGCAACTATCTGGTCAGTTAGAAATTGGTGCACTACGAATTAGTCCCTTTATTTTAAACATGAGGCTCATAATATGGTTTCAATTTTAAAAGGGGGCTATTTGTTAAAAAGGTCATATAAAGCTCGCTAGGGTAAGAAGATACATGGCTATGCATAATATCCAATCATTCAGCAACTATCAGACATTGGAATATATAATTTTTACATGATACTAACAAGTGTGGCAGTGCTGTACTGATGGTTTGTGTAGGCTTTTAATGACTAAAATATGGAGCCCAATATCCTGTTATGAATATACATCTTGATATCCCACTTGCGTCCAGGAAGGGTCTCTCCTTAAAATTTGATAAGCAGCGAACCTGCGCTAAGTCACTTGCTGCCTTAATTAAACAGTGGACGAAAAAAAATATAAAGCTACAGTATGTTCTCAAGAAAAGCCTAAGTAGAACACACAAACAGCTACAAATGACGTTGCTGCCTGGGTACCAACAATTAGGTGGCACGCATTGCACTAAAATAACCGCAATAAGTTTCAAAACAGTCGAATAAATTCTGATCCAAAACCCTTGATTTAAAATTCTGAATTGCAATTTTCGGTGCTTGCTGCATTATCTTCTTTGAGCATAGGCTAGCTAAATAATTTGAATCAGTCAAGAAAATTGCCAATATGGTTCCATGCTTCTTTTATGGAGATTTCATCATGCTCCTGTTTTTGGTGGCTACACGGGTTTAGCATATAAGTTTGAATGTGTTTTAAGGCCTTTTTTTAATTTTTTTTTTTGAGAAAATAGCCTAAAACTTGTTGGGAGGAATGAATTCTTCCATAAAGAAGTGTTTCCCTATGGTTACATCTTCTTTTAAACCATTTAGAGAAAGTTTCCATATTATCGTTGTGCTGCTAATCCCTTCTTCGCATGCAGTTCAGGCTAATAAAATGTACTGCCATCATCATAGGCTGGGATAGGCATTGCTCGAAATCCAGGGTTCAATATTTAATCTGAATTGAATCAATAGGTTTCACAATATGTTTGACCATTGGATTATTCAATTCAGAGAGCACAATCTAATCAAAAGCCTAGCTATCTTGGATTTTAGATCGACCAATGATCCAACTCCATATATAGTTTCACTTGCGAAGGTGTTTTATTTTATATATTTATGTCTAAATAATAAGTATTACATATATTTATGACTTGACTTGTCTTATTTTTACTTAAATATTTTATTTTATATCTTTCCAAATTTTGATATTATTTATGCTTATATATTATTTTATTTTGACTTGATTTGGCTTACGATTTAACTCCATTGGAATTCAATTGAGCTCAGTATTGGGTTAGTAATATCCCTTGTTTAGGTGAAAATTGAGATTTATTAGTTCATGGAATAAAATAAAAAAGTAAGAGAGAGTTATGTGGGGTGGACTTATTTTACTTAGGATAATTAAATAAGCTTGTTCTAGTTAAGCACCATTTTGATGCATTGACCAGGTGGACCTAATATCCAATTTTGGGATGATGTTTGGCTAGTTAAGTAGGTAACTCTCCATTGAAGTACTAAATCTGCAAGCAATTAAGGCCTGACAGAAGCTATCCATCAGTGGGAGCGAAGAGGCCTAACACAGTGACATTTGTGTCGCTTATCCTGGTTTATATGATGTTCCGATATCATGCTTCTGTTTTGTTCCTATATATATATGACAGTGTTGCTGCTGTTGCTTTATTGTCTTTCTTCGAGCACAGGGATATTTATGCCTGTTCTGTTAGATTATTAACGGTGCTACTCATACCATTCAGCCTGGGTTTTGTTTTAGATCAGATGTTTTTGCAATGGTTTCATTATCTGATAGCATATAACATTGGAGAAGCTGTTATATATCTTGTCATGTATGGTTTTCAAGTGTTTTGATCTACTACATTTCTACAGTATGGATTCAGCTATCTATTCTATATTTCATCATCAGGAACACATCTTTGCTTCATCTTTCATTGTTACATTCTCTCTTATCAAGTTATCTTCTATATTGGGTTCTCTACTTGCAATATGCGGTAATGATTCTTCCTGTCAACTACAATTGCATAGAATTATTTGGTTACAGGGTTGTTTACTTCTTCAGTTGCTGGAGGTCAGGATGTCTACTCGTACAAATACATGGTTGGCTCAATGAAGCTACAGTTCCTTTCTTTCAATTTTTGATGTTGTCTTTTTCTTTTCTTGTTCCTGCTGTTATCTGGAGTCTTTCAGTGGTACAGGCCTATCTCGTTCTTCTATTTGGGGTTCCTTTTGTATGCAGCTTGCCCAAACATACGTCCCGGGCCGCTATTTTGATTTGTGCTGCAAGATAGTTCTGTATAATTTTTTGTGGTTCTCTTAATACAGCTTGATTTCTTACCAAAAAAAAGGATATATGTGTGGATCTTGCATGGCATATAAATTTATATATTCATGATGGAGGTTTAATCATTCCGTCCAAGAATCTCTTGAAAATGTGTGTATATTGAACACCATATTGTTGTCTATGTAAGAGGTTGTTCGCACATATGCATACATAGCAGTATAGAAATATAAAAAATGGAAACTGCTTATGGTGACCTCTTATTTATGTCCAACTAGGGTTTTCATCGGAACATCGGATGTAACACGGATATTAAAGCACTGGACAAATCATGGAGAGGGATACATTATTTGAGCAGCCAGCCCATTGTATAGCCGTATTGCAGCATTTTGGATAGCTACCGCATCATCCATCTTGAAGATGAACATGCGCCACTTGTTGCAAAAATCCAAACGATCTTGCTTGGGGTCATACATGGCGTACACACTAGACAAGTGGCAGTCCTCTTTTGGGGTGGTGGATATAGAACCTATCCAGAGTGGTCCAGTACTCTACCACACACAAGATGCATGGCAAAGGATCCTGGGTCTTTTTTTCTACACCATACAAGAATACTTTAAGTTTTATTATTTGCTAATTTCCGGTTGTCTATAACGTTTTCTGTGAGAACGGCTCGTCACACGTCCATCAGCCTATAGATTGCCCAAAAACCAATTGAATCCGGGTGGGGGGTCAAGTCTGTAAGCACGTATCAAGCGGCCATCTTTATTGACTTCTGGGGTACATATGGCTCCATCAGGTGAGGCGAGCATGCCTAGTTGGAATAAAGCTCAGTGCACGATTTTGATTCTTGTCTTGGCTTACCCATCTAACACGACTGAGATCTCCATTTTTGTATCCATAAGAGGAAACTATTCTCAAAAGACAGAGAAATTAGACAAACCTGACGTCGCTTTGCAACCATCTGGTCAGTCGTCAGTCAGTGCACGACAAATTAGCCCCCTGCTGCCGTTATTCTTTGGTTTGGTGGGGCTTGTCGGGTGCTAACCATTTTAGGGATTGAAGCATGATTCTGTATCAACAAAATACTATATAATCCAAATATTATGGGAAGAAAAAGGAAATCTCTATGGATGTTACTTATTTCATTATACAATCCAATTAAGACTAGAATTTAATCTGAGTTTGAACAGACTTTTAGAAAATGAAAGATACATAGACTAGTAGTCCGATGCTTATGCCTTGATTGAGAGAGAAGAATAGGAGAGAAAACAAAAAAATGAGAGAAAAAATTACTATTTTCTCTTGATTGAATATTTTTTTATAAAAAAAATAAAAAAAAAGAAAAAATAGAAGAAATATAAATCTCTTCAAATCCATAATTTTTTCTTCTCTAAATCGAGCAAAATTGGAGAGAAAAGAATTGAAAGTTAACGAATCTTTTATAATTTTTATCTTACCCATTTAATGATAAAGATTAAAATTAATATTACATTTCAATCATATTTCAAGCATTCTACCTAAACCTCCAATCCGATTGAGACTCTCGTGGACGAAAAAAATTAAAGAAAATAAAAAGAAAGATGGAAAAAATTAAAAAAAAATAAAATCTTTTTTTGATTCTTTTTTTGAATTTGTTGGATTTCCTTACTTTTTTTTTTTCTTTCTACTTTTCTTCCAATCAAAAAGGAAAAAAATTACTTTATTTTCTTTCTTTAAACTCTCAATCTAGCGGAAAAGGATATACTTACTTTTTTTTTTTTTTTTTTCTCCTTACAGATATTTTCTTTTCTTTTTCTTTCTTTCCCGAACTCCCAACCAAAGCGTTATATAATTTTTCAGTTCAATTTTATGTAAGATATTTAAACATATTTTTTATTTTTGAGAGAAAAAATTTTCAGCGAACAAATTGGCAATTAGGATGGTCAACTTTCTTTAATCAGGAAATTAATTTGTAATCCGATGGGATGGGACCCGCAGGTGATCGGATGACTTACGCCCAATGAGTTATAAGTTATCTGCCTAGTTTTTAAAGTAGAAATCACTTAGCTGGCATTTGGGTCCCATGACAAGCCATCTTACCCCTTAAAGCTACATCAAGACTGGATCATCAATGATCCATTATGTATATTAGATTTTATATTTGTAAAATATATATGTACGTATACATTGTGGATGCTACTGTCTATGTTTGCATATTCTTACTTAGTAATGTGCACCGTTGGATAGTATGACCTAGTGGACCTAAATTCCATCGATGATTATATAATAATAAAGAATAAAATTTAAAAATTTTAATTGATGAGTATTATAATTTAATTAATAACTATTTAGGATTGTTTTATCAAAAAAAAAATATTTAGGATTGTAACTTGGATAGATTGGATCATGTTGAGGCCTATCTCCGAACCAATCAACCCGTGTCTATATTTTCTAATCCAGCTGGACGGAGCACTAAGTTAGGGTTTCTCTAAATGCACTCCAACTCGATCTTGTATGAAACTAAATTCAAATTGAATAGGGTAAGCAGCCAATTGATTTTTGATTAGGTTATGGTAATTGAATTTGAATTGAATACAAATTTTCAAATAGAGGAATAGTCTAAGATATTTTTTTAGAATATAAAACCTAAACCATCCTTAGCCAATAAAATTAAGACATCTTTAACATATGATCTCTCCTTAGACCCGTGTGTAATGATAGGGGCTTGTGGACCAACTTTTTAATTTCCGATCCCTCTCCTATTCATTACTATACTAGGTCATCTGTATGCTTTTGGATGGATCAAAAATTTAAAAAATTATAGCCGGTGGACCATGTGTTAGAAAGTTGGTCGGGGATATTTTCCACATAGGGATGAGCCATGAAGGGCTCCTAAAATTAAAAATGCCGTATGCATCAGTTTGAGCCCAATCCAAGATGAACGCATGTAACCGCCATTTATGTTACTCAATGGTCACAGTAACAAATCCATAATGAACAACACCTAGCCGATTATTCCAACAAGTTCAGCCTTGATTGCTACGTCCGAAACCCGGTTCTAAGTTGCAATCAAACAATAATTCTCAATGTCTCGTCACCAACACTTATAACTCCCACGTGGTTAGACGACAGAGTGATCTAAATCCGTTTCCCGAGAGGAAACGCTTTTTCCCACCGGCTGCAGCGAACCCACCCGAAAATGGTCCAAATGTGGTAGGCCCTACTTCCCAAGAGACCCAACCCTCTTCTGATAAGCCTAACGATTGGTTCGTGCTACGAGAGCCTTTTGGTCAAATTGGTGTGACAATATACTCCCCACACGCACGTGGGTGATATAAAGGAGGTCGTAAACTAATGGTAGAACAGTATTCTTCCTCTTTGAACGCCATAAAAAGTTTCCGGACAGAAGTCCAGAAAAGACACCAGGCCGTCCCATTCAACTACGTTTCAGGGAAAGAGCTGGTTACTTGGCGGGGTCCATTTTTCCATTCTATATAAACCCTTGTCCGAGTAGTTTAGCTTTCAAGTTGATCACAAGATCTTCAGGTCTAATATTGAGTTCATAGAGTACAACTAAAACAAAAGCTTTTGTTTGTTCGTTTTCTTCTTCTATTTGTAACGAGAGGGGAGAGGGAGAGAGTATGAGAGCTATGGGTTGGAGAAGAAAGGAGAAGGAGACGGCGGTGCAATATGAGCGTTTGACAGAGAGAATTCCCAAGGGGTATGTGCCGATGCTGGTGGGGAGTGAGGACGGGGAGGCTGAGAGATTTCTTGTGCACGTAAAGCATCTGAGTGACCCATGCATCGTTGCTTTGCTCGAGAAGGCAGCTCAGGAGTTTGGCTACAGGCAACAAGGTATCCTTAGGATCCCATGCGATGCGCAAAAATTCCGGGATATGGCTCATGTGGTCTCAAAAGATTGATGAAACAGTGGATTTTGTTTTTTTTCCTTTTTTTGTTTCCATCTTGAATTGTAGAGAAATGGAGAACCAGATGAGAGTGTGGATTCCCTGATTGTTTTCTTTCCCCTATTCTTTATCTGTTCGTTCTTTGGCTTGCGGGTTGTTTGGAGCTTGGTGAGCACATATGATAGTTTATTAATTGATATATGGAGAGAAAGTGCCGAGATGTTTCTTTTGCTCCCTCTTTATCTCTCTGCCCTTCTTTTGTTTTTTTTTTTTGAAGTACAAATGCTTAAATATGTTTGGTGAATTGGTTGCCAACCAATTCGGCAGACAAGTAGCTAAATGTTTTTCCGTTGTGTGAAGAGTACATGAAGATTCAAAATGGTGCTAGTTGTTATTTATAACTCCCATACATAGGTATGAGTTGCCTATGGACATGGGTGACAAAACTCTTTCAGCTGTGTGATGCACTACCAAATATCAGGTGGTAAGAAATGATGTGGGGAAAGTTGGTTAAGCTTGTATTGTATGAAAAATCACAACAGCTTTTGAATAATGAGCTAAAGGCTTGTTAATATAAATGCAATTGTTTGTTTCAACATAAATTGTGGGTTCAGTTTTCCAATATATTTTTGTTGGAACCTTCTCTAAACTTTCTTAGCTATAATGAGGATACATTAAAATCTATTCCTGTAAATCAGGGGAAGTTATAGATGCATATGTCTTCTAATTAATGTACTCGATGACTTGTAAAATATTGAATCATTCATTTCAAGAATAGCATACAAATTTCTCATAAAGAACAACTGAAAGAACTCGTAAATCATCTTGCCATTGAAAAAGTTGTTAAAATTTCTGCTTATATTATAATATGTACGTGCATACGACTGCAAAAGTAGGAGACAAGCTCCAGACTCATGAGTAATAATCTATTTGGCGTATATTAGATTTTTGGAGTATGATGTCAGCGATGTTTTTATCATTATTGAGTGTTATTTTTTGTTTAAGAGAATTTCACATTCAGGACTTGGGGTGATTTTAGTTTGTTTTTTCCTGTATGTTGGATCGAAGAATAGTGATTCTCTTTTTTTTTTTTTTCTTTCCAATATATATATATATTGTTATTTCTCAAATAGAAATACTAGCGGTATCATTTTTTAAGCAAATCTACAAACCATATATATACCTATGATAATTTTGTAGAAGAAAAGCTTCTACTTCTAAACCTAAAGGGATGCATTTTGTCAATGACAATAGTAAGCATTCTATCAATATAACTTCAGTGGTTCAATATTTTGAGAAAAAGAACATCAGTGGTTCATTCTCAAAGCTAAATTTATTGTGAAGGAAACTTGCACTAAGAAGACGGATGTTGGTTTATCAACTGGGATAAACCAACAACCATTTCTTAGGCTCAAGGAAGAAAAAGATAAGCCAGATTATTTTAAAAAAAAAGATTAATATTTTTACTTATTTGGGTAATTGATTAGTGATTTTTGTTCGAGACAACATTACAGTAGTGTCATAGAAAGAATGTCTTGTATGATTTTTGTGTCTTTTCTGTGGTGATTGATGATTTATGTTTTTGCTCCAAGTGCTTAATAGTTTGTTTTTGCCAAATAACTAGAGTGATATATAATGTTATAATTGTTGAGTAATAAGAATGCACCTCACAATAGCCAAAATGTCTCCCCTCGTGTTTACTATTTTTTTGATGAAAAAGGAGGAAAAGATTTTTTTATTTTTCTATATTTCAAGAGTGCATACAAAGGCCTATAAATATAGATATGTAAACCCAAATATAGACAGGGAATAAAAGAATATATCGAGGAATAACAAGAATATGCTAAGGAATAATATCCCTGGATCCTTAATTGGATATTTTTCTAATTAGATTCAATCCTTTCAATACTTCCCCTCAAGATGAGGCGAAGATATCTCGAAGCCCCATTTTGTCAATCAATCTAGAAAAAAATGATGAGCTAAGCTCTTTGGTCAGAATATCTGCCACCTGATCAGAAGATCGAATGTAGGTAATGCAGATCTGGCTCTGATTAATCTTCTCCTTGATAAAATGACGGTCAATCTCGATGTGGTTGGTATGATCATGCTGTACCGGATTGCTTACAATCTCAATTGCTGCTTTGCTGTCACAATACAATCGAAGAAAAAATTTATTCAGAAGTTGTAATTCTTGAAGCAGCTTCTGAAGCCAAAAAACTTCACATATGCCTAGAGCTATCGCTCTATATTGAGCTTCTGCCGATGATCTAGCCATCACTGACTGTTTCTTGCTTCTCCAGGTAACTAAATTACCCCCTACATATGTACAATACCCAGAGGTAGATCGCCTATCATCTAGTGACCCAGCCCAATCTGCATCAGTAAATCTCTGTACTTGGAAGGTGTTGTTGTTGGAAAAGGTGCAAGGTTTCATGCATGAATTTTAAAATAATTTTGAAATATAATACAGCAGAATATGTAAATTAAATAATTTAATATACTAATGTATGTAATCAGATTACTAAATCCTACAATTAGGACCTATAACATGTCATATTACATTTATGAATCAGAAAATAAAAGTTTTGATATTGATCAAATCAATACCCTAGATCTAAAACAGTTTTAGGTCTAAAACCTAGATCACATCTATATAAGAGAATATATCAGATCTCTTACCTTCATGAGGGTCGAGAACTCTACGGTTAATTTTTTTTGTTGCTTTTAGAGCCACACATGCATCCGACCTCTACAGGTGATCCATACGAAGCTGCAACAAAATCAGAGGTTCGTCGAATGAAGATCCACTCGAAGTGCCAGCTTCTTGCGGATCCCTCCGAATGGTTAATCTAAAAAATATTCTTCGGATCTCTTGGACATTTCATGAGATGAAGAATATGAGGAGGAACAAGGGAAAAGTCAAACCTTTTGACCTTCCTAAAATCAAAAATAATATGTAAAAGAAAAGGGTCCTAAGAGAAGATAGATCTTCTCTTTCAGTACATCAACGATTGATGTCTTGAGAACATCTCTATGCTAGAATATGAGAAGACCTTCTTCTCTAGATATTTTTCTAACTTTCAGATCTTATGATGTCTGATTTTTCTTATAGAAAAATCTCATGATTTATGGAGAAGAAGGGTTCTAAAAGAAACCTTAAGAGAAGACCTTCTTTTCTTCTTCTTCTCTCATCAGAAAATGATCAGATCATGTCCAAAATTAGATCACCATGCTCCAACTCATTGGAGCATGGATCCACCATGCCATCCCTCTCTCTCTCTCAGATTTTTATCACATAAAAATACAAAATAAAGAGAAAATAAACTGAAAAAAAAAACAATAAGACAAAAGCATCTTCTCTATTACTTTTTGTTTTTACAAGACATCAACTTTTGATCTCTTGATAGAAGACTCTTCTCCAAGGAATTTGATGCCTCAAACCATCCATTCCATCCTCTTTCTCTCTCAGATTTTATCACATAAAAAATACAGAAAATAAAGAGAGAATAATATGAAAGAAAAACAATGAGAGAAGATAATCTTTTCTCTTACCTTTCTCTCTACAAGATATCAACCTTTGATCACTTGATTGAAGACTCTCCTCCAAGGATAATGGTGCCTCAAATCACCCATGCCATCCTCTTTCTCCTCTGCTATTTCTATCTTAAAAACCATAAATTTTTTATTCTTATTTAATGGCATATGGGGCGACAACTTTTTATATGGCAGATTAGGTCAAAAGACCTAGTCAACAAGGAGTCCATGGGGCGTCCAACTCTTGGACGCCCCCTCCCTTATAAATTTCGTGGAGATCAGGATAAGATGCTTAAAAGGGGCGACAAAATGATAGGATAGGCTTGGGGAAAGTTGGCGCAAGAGAGGAGGGAAGAGTTCTTGTGAAGAGGGACTCTTTCAAAAAAAAACATAAGCCTAAACCACTTTCCATAATTAACCAAATCACTTTCCATATTGAACCAAATCAAATCTGATTCAAATCTCTAGAATAAGTAGTGTGAGATAATATTCCTTGGACGTGGATATCATAAAAAAATATCTAAAAATTAATTAGTGGGCGTGGCCTTGAGATTTCTTAGGTGGCGCAAGAGATGATATGGAATCCTAGTCTAACTAGGATTCTTATGTAGATTAGGTCAAACACTTTGAACCTAATCCAAATTAATTGCAACCTAATTAGTGAAGATTCTAGTCCAACTAGAAGTCCAATTAAATCAGATTAAATTATATTTAATTCTGATTTAAATCCTAACTTAATTAAGAATTAGGTGCATACAAGTCCTAGTCAAACAGGGACTTATTCTCCCTTGCAACTGACTTATCCAATAAATCAATTAGACTTAATCCAATTAAATCTAAAATAATTTTAATTGAATCAAATTCAATTAGACTTGATCTCAGCCCAATTGCTCAATCAGATTGAGCCAATTAGCAATCCAATTGCTAATCGATCCTCCTGCAACACTTGCATTAGGTCAAACATCAATCACATTGATCGTTTAACCTTAGAACAATTCTCAATCGTCGATTAACCATTTGATTAGATTACAATCTCTTATGTGTGTGATCCTATAGGTTCGAACCTAAGTCGGTAGCATAGGAATCAATTTCTGTACCAATCAAAGTAACCATCTAGCAATCGTTTCCGACGTTCAGATAGGTCGAATGTATGCAAAGCAACATTCTAAGAACCCTGACCCATGGTTACTGTATAATTCTTTCTTTTGATCAATAATACTCAAGACAACTTTGAGTATGCTGTCAACACTCATATAAGTCATCTCTATTGTATCTCAAAATTTTACAAATCTCGTGACTCCTCACGAGGATTACCCAGGCCTAAGTTTTGCTAAATTGAAATACAGCGAGACATTCACTTTCTGAAGTTAATCAGAAGTGGTCAATCCCATCTTGACTCACACACCGACTTCACAAGTACTTGACTGTACCCAAACATCTTTCGAACTTATATTAAAAATACAGACAGTCCGGCATTAAAGCATAGTGAGTTGCTTATAAGTCACTGTGGTGATCTCAGATCAGAAGGACACTTAAACCCATTGGTCTTAGCTAGCTACTCTTGATAGTAGAGTGTTACATTGGTCATGTTCAATGCAGATGTACTCTTACATCTCACCTGGATGCCATATCAGTGTCTCTATACCACTTGGTTATGAGGATAACCAACGCATATGACATATAGCGACCTACACTTGATAAGTTATCGTCCTTGTTAATAATTTATCATTTGATCGTGAATAATTTAAGAACCATCCGATAAATCCTCTTTTATTAATTGATTGTGGTTCTAAGGACTTCATCATAATTTAAAAGTTCATTTAAGGAAGATAGAACTTTTATGATGAACCTGTCAAATAACTATTATTATTAGATAATTCATATACTAATTTCAATCATCTACCACTTAGATGATTGGCTTTAGGATATATTTTTTAACAACTCTCACTTGTACTAAAGCCAATCAGAATGATATCAAATATCCTATCTTTCACTTGAGTTTATAGAACTTCTTAGTTCCGAGGTCTCAGCAAATGGGTCGGTCAAGTTCTCCTTTATCATCGATCTTCCAAAAATCGATGTCACCCTGATCTAGAATCAAAAGTGATAGCAATACAGAGTATACTGGTCCTTCAGTTCTTTAAACAGATTTATGGCTCCAGTACTACGATAGGACTGGACCATCGGTGGAGGGTGCCACTCCCAACCTGCTAATAAAGCTCAGCAACTATAAAGCTTACATGGCAACATCATATGCTACGATATACTTTATATCACTAACTTAGTAGGTTAAAGAATCCTGCTTAGAACCTTTCCAGCAGATTACTCCTACAATTAGGATATGATCCGATACTTTCTTGTTGTCATCTTGATCTGACTGAAATCGAAACATCCACATGTTTAAAGTCAGTATTTTCATATTTGAGTCACTGGACTTTAGTATTTTCCAAATACTTAAGGATTGTCTATACAATCTTTCAATGGTTCTTACTTAGATCAGACTGGTATCTGCTCACTACAATTAGTGAGTATATCTGGTCTTGAACATAGAGAAATTAGATGACACCCAAACCTTTATTCCTTGCAATGCTGGAATGCCATTTCGATTAAGAGAATTTCATCCACAGACAACACAAGAAATAACACTGCAAAATATTTTGTCTACTTATAAATGCAGGGTTCCTCTTTGTTCATAATAAAGACATATGTTCAAAACGTATGTTCCAACTCTGGGATGATAGCGAAATGGGCTTTATAGGTCTCCACTTTCCTGTCTGTGCTACTCTGATCTTTTTGAAAAATTCACTCACACCCAATGGGTTTTATCCTTTCAGGTAAATCATCTAGTGTCCATACACTATTATTTTTCATGGACTTCAATTTAGATTTAATGGCTCCAAGCCACTTCTCAGAGTTAGACCACTGCATTGCATCCCTATAGGTGATCGGATCCTTGTTAATCTCATCGAGATCAACAGGATCACCGTCCCAGACCTAGACACTGAAGTATCTGTCCGGCTAATGCGGTACTCTACCAGATCTCCTTAAAAGTGTTACTTTAATGGGCTTCAAGTTTGATCTAATCAAATCCGGTTCTGTAGGTTTACTAGATTATGTCGGTTCATTTTCTATCAGTCAAACTTTCAAGTTCAACTTGATAGGCATCAGTTCCTTCTCTAAGGAACTTCTTTCCAAAAGGAATACCCTACTGCTGATGAGCATCTTATGTTCTTCAGCATGATAGAATTAGTAACTCTTAAACAACTATTGGACCGAGAACCAAGTTTATCTGTATGCAAACCTTTGACATAGGCCGATCAACTCCAAACCCAAAGATGAGAGAGTCTAGATCTATACCCGTTCCATATCTCATATGGAATCTGCATAACAGACTTACTCAGTATATTTTTAGAGTAAAACAGGTAATCACATAAGAGCACAATCCTAAAACAGGCAGAGAAGTGAACTCTATTGTGGATTGAACCATGTCTAACAAAGTTTAACTTTTCCTTTCAGATACACTTTGTTCTGAAAAGGAATCCACTGAGAGAGAATCTACTGTATGGGGGATTTAAACCCGAGTGTCCTTAGAGGCATACAATTGATCAAGTATGCAGCGGTCAAGACAGCCTCACCCCACAAAACCTTAGAAACTTGCATGGTAAAGAGTAAGGACCGGGCTACTTCAAATAAGTGCCTATATTTTCTTACGGCAACTCTATTTTGAGTAGAAGTATCAACACAAGTGGTTTGATGAAGAATTTTGTGAGTGTGAAAATATATACGAAACTCCCGATTAATATATTCGATGCCATTGTCAGAACGTAGAATTTTAATTTTGACACCAAACTGAGTACCTACAAATTTATGAAACTCTTTAAAGCAGTTTAAAACTTCTATCTTTTCCTTCAATAAATAGACCTAAGTTACTCGACTAAAACAATCAATGAAAGTAACAAACCACCTATGGCCTATGAGAGTAGTAGTACTACATGGTCCCCATACATCAGAGTGAATTATAATAGAAGGTTCAGAACTTCTAATTTCAGATATAGGAAACACTCCCGTGGTATGTTTAGCCAACTCACAATGATCACTAACTAATAGATTTTTGTTGCATTTATTTGATAAAGAAGAAAATAAGTGACTAAGAATAGAAAAAGGAATGTGACCCAGCCACGATGATGTAATATAAGTTCTGAAGTGGCATCTTCAGCAGACAATGCATACCCCATCAAAGAAGAGTTCATACTTTTCTCATCAGTTGATAGATAATAGAGTCCATTGTGCAGCCTACCATCCCTAAGTATCTTCTCCATTTTCAGCTCCTAAAATAGAAATGAGAAAGTCAAAAAGTTACAGAGTAATTCAAATCTCTAGTAATAGAGCTGATAGAGAGTAAATTTGTAGAAAAAGATGAAACATGCAATATTGATGATAATCTTAAACTAGGAGTACAGTCAATAGATTCTTTCTCTGAGACAGAGGTAAATGATCCATCAGTTATTCGGATCTTGTCCTAACCTAAACATGGTGAATATGAAATAAAACTATTAGATGCCCCTGTCATGTGACTAGATGCTTCTGAGTTTATTACCCAGGAGTTAGATGTTCCACAAGTAAATGCATGTGATAATTTATATGAAGTACCTGAGTGTGCAAAAAGAGAGGAATCAAGATACCAGTCCTAGTGGCTAGATTGTTCCAAAGTAGAGGGTGTGGTGTTTGAAGATGATTCATACTTTTCCATCATTCGTCGGAGGGTCGGGTACTCTACAGATAAATTGTATACAGCACCCTCAGTCTCTTCAGAGAGATTGACTTAGGCAGGTCCACGATCATGATTCTATCCTCCAGTTCTTCCACCACTACGATGACCACCACGACCCCGACTACTATGCCCAGGCTGATTTGGGTGACCATGAAGATCCCAGCAAAATATCTTAGTGTGCTCAGGCTTTTTGCAATGAAAACATACATTCTCACCTACCTGCTGTGGCTGCACAGTAAGAGCTGACCTTATAGAACTATTGGAGTCGAAAGTTACTCATCGTCGTGTCTCCTCGCTCAAAACAGTAGAGAAGACTTGACCCAAACTAGATAATATATCTCTGATGAGAAGCTGAATTCTGACAGACTCATATTTCAGATTCAAACCAGATAGAAAGTTCTGAACCCATTCTTCTTCTAAATATTTTTGAAATCTATCAACATCGATAGAGCATTGTGGAACAGAAGTTCTATAATGATCAACTTCAGACCAGAGATGCTTCAACTCGATGGCATATTCAGTGACAGATAAATCACCCTGACAAAGCTGACACAATTGAGAACAAATCTCAAATGCTTGAGCGAAATTCTGCTTTTGTGAGAACATATGGGCCACTGTCTCCCAGACTTCCTGTGTAGTCTCCAGCAGCTGCACACTTCTGGCCACACTCTGTGTCATGGTATTGAGAAGAAATGCTAGAACTACAGAGTTCTCCATTCTCCATTGAGCTATATCCTGCCACTATTAGCAGGTTTCTTCTTTGTCCCGGTGAGATATCCTTCCAAACCTCATCCTTGAATAAGTAGGCAAGTACTTCTCTCCCATTGTAGATATGTCGCTGGACCATCAAGTTTCACAGCTACTTGAAGAGCATTCAGCGATCCACTATCTCTTCACAAACTATCAGATTGAGTAGCAACTGTAATAAGCTGATCCAGTAGACTTTCAAGATTTTGTATAGTAATTGGATCGGCCATTTTCAAAAAACAGAGTATGATAATCTCACCGACACACTATCAATCAATCATCGGATACTCCACCGACACACTATCAATCAATCATCAGATACTTCTTAATTACAGACTTCCAAGCATCAAGCTATAAAATTTTTCCATCCATAAAATTTCTCCATCCTTTTTTTTGGGGGGCTCCTCTTTTTTTTTTCTTTTTTTTTTGAGAAAGAAGAAAATAAATTAAAGAAAGAAAAAGCGTTAAAGGAAGGAACTTAAGTTTCCTTCTTTACCAACCATTCCCCATGAGAAGCAGTGTGTGTTCAGGGACAGCAGAGGGCGACGGCCGGTGGTGTTTGATAGGCATCGGGGTCATGGAAGAGGGCTGAGGAGGGCGGATGCGAGGAGGGCAGAAGAACCTAGATCGGCGGCGATGGGACGGGATGCGGAGTCGACGGGCGAAGGTGGCCGATGAGCGTCGTGGTCATGGGAGATGGCTAAGGATGGAGGCGGCGGCGGCGACGACGGCGGAGATAGCGTCCGTGTCGTGGACGGCGGCGGCGATGAAGCAGTCGAAGGCGGAGAGGGGGGAGAGCCACCAGACGGCATCGACGGATTTGTTTGGATACAGAGATGACAGACCTTTTGAGGAGCTGATGGTTGCTGTAGTTGATGGTGGCGAATCAAGAGATTGGGAAGAGAAGGATGAGAAAGAAAGGAAAAGAATAAGAGAAAAAAAATTATGATCGGAAAAATGGATCAGGCTCTGATACCATGATGAAAAAAAAAAAGATTTTTTTTAATTTTTTTATATTTCAAGAGCGCATATAAGGGCCTATAAATATAAATACGTAGATCTAAATATACACAGGGAATAAAAGAATATGCCAAAGAATAACAAGAATATGCTAAAGAATAATATCCCTAAATTTTTAATTAGATATTTTTTTAATTAGGTTCAATCCTTCCAATATTTTTTTTCTGAAATAAACAAGCCAAAAGTTGGAAATCACAATACGTCACTGTGCATGTAAAACCACTCCTACAGCCTGCACTTCAGAATAGCTTCCGGTGTGCTTTCCTATTCGTTAAGTGATGCTCCTTCCATGTTAGAAAGATAATTAAGCGCACAAAAAAAAAAAAAGATTGGTTACTTAAGATAAGATCTCACATTAGATCTTAAATAGTCAATGCTCGTGGATATATAGGAATCTCTTAGTCGGATCTTTATGAAGGAAGTCTCTTTATTAAATATGAAATCTAAATCATAAGTTTTTATTTTTTGAGCTGGTAATTGACGCTACATTACTGCTAGCATGCAAGAGTGTGTGGCTATGTAACTCTTGTAAAAGAAATTTTTTATCATGCTAGCACTGCTCGTGAGAAAATTGAAAACACTTAAAGGTTAGGATACCAAAATGAAGGTCAAAAATAAAATCAGATAGGAAATCGAAAGAGTTATTTAGGAGAATGTGATTAGGAAAAATTTTTTAGAAAAAAAAAAAAGAAAAAAGAAAAAGAGACCCCACCAAAAAGCATGCAAATTGCTTGGAAAAGTGATTATGAAAAAGTTCGAAAAGCCAGATTGCATCACCATTGTAATCCGGCTGCAAGCAATGAGTTGCTATAGAACAATTCAGTCAAAAGAAAAAGAAGAAAAAAAAGAAGCTTCTCTCATTAAATTAATAAAATGCATCATATATGGTAGTGTATAAAACTAATTTTTATTGCAATAGAAAAAGAAGTCTATGCATCACTTATGTAACTTCCTTTGTGCGAAATTTCTAGGTCATTAATGATCCATTATATACATTAAATTTTATACTAACACACACACACACACACACATTATAGATGCTAGCATCTGTGTTTGCATATTCTTACATGGTAACCTGCAGTGGTGGATAGTATGAGCTAGTGGACCTAAATTCCACTGATGATTATATTATTAATTATCAAGAATAAAATTAAAAATTTTAATTGATGAGTAATAACTATCTAGGACTGTAATTTGGATAGATTGGATCACGTATGTTGAGGGCTATCTCTAATGCAATCATCCCATGTCTATATTTCCGAATCGAGCCAAAATAAGCACTAGGTTAGGGTTTCTCTAGATGCAATCCAACCCAATCCCGTGTTAAACTAATTTAGATTGAACCGGGTAAGCAGTTAGTTGATTTTTGATCAGACCATGATAATTGAATTTGATTGAATTGAATACAAATTTTAAGATAGAGAAATAGTCTACGGTATTTTTTCAGAATATAAAACCTCAACCATCAAATAAAATTAAGACAATTTTAACATACGATCGCTTCTTAGACCCTTGCATAATGATGGAGGGCTGTGGACTAAATTTTTAATTTCCAATCCCTCACCCTTCCATCACCATACCAGGCCTATATACATTTAGAGGGATAAAATTTTTTTTTAAAAAAAATTATATCCGGTGGACCCAGAAAGTTGGGCAATAAGGGTGTTTTGTTAGAGTCCGGTCCACTAGGGACCAATCGTTCAGTTCCCCTAAATTAAATATTCCGCCTGGGTTAGTTTGAGGCCAATCCAAGGTGAACCCATGTAACCACCATTTATGTTACACAATGGTCATGATGATGAACATCTAACTGATTATTCCAACAAGTTGAACGTTGATTGCGACGTCCGAAAACCGTTTCCAACTTGCAATCCAACGATAGTTATCATTGGCACAATCTGATAACTCCCACGTGGTTTAGACCACAGAGTGGTCTAAATCCGTTTCCTGAGAGGAACCGCCTTTTTCCGAGAAGATGCAGCGAACCCACCCGAAAATGGTCCAACCCTCTTCGTGATAACTGACACGCCTATTTCATTGGTTCGTGCTCCGAGATCCTTCACATCGTCGACCAAGTGGATGCTATCTATGTTGACAGTTTGGTCAAATTGGTGTGACGAAATAAACTCCCCCGGCGTACGTGAGTGATACATGGGTGGTCATAAACTAATGGTAGAACAGCATATATTCTTCCCGCCCCGTTGAACGCTATAAAAAATTTCCGGACAGAAGTCCAGAAAACACCCGAGGCCGTCCCATTCAACTACGTTTCAGGGAAAGAGCTGGTTACTTGGCGGGGTCCAGTTTTCCATTCTATATAAACCCTTGTCCGAGTAGTTTAGCTTTCAAGTTGATCATAAGATCTTCAGGTCTAATATTGAGTTCATAGAGTACAACTAAAACAAAAGCTTTTGTTTGTTCGTTTTCTTCTTCTTTTTGTAACGAGAGGGGAGAGGGAGAGAGTATGAGAGCTATGGGTTGGAGAAGAAAGGAGAAGGAGACGGCGGTGCAATCTGAGCGTTTGACAGAGAGAATTCCCAAGGGGTATGTGCCGATGCTGGTGGGGAGTGAGGAGGGGGAGGCTGAGAGATTTCTTGTGCATGTAAAGCATCTGAGTGACCCATGCATCGTTGCTTTGCTCGAGAAGGCAGCTCAGGAGTTTGGCTACGGGCGACAAGGTATCCTTAGGATCCCATGCGATGCGCAAAAATTCCGGGATATGGTTCCTGTGATCTCAAAAGATTGATGAAACTGTGGATTTTGTTTTTTTTCCTTTTTTTGTTTCCATCTTGAATTGTAGAGAAATGGAGAACCAGATGAGAGTGTGGATTCCCTGATTGTTTTCTTTCCCCTATTCTTTATCTGTTCGTTCTTTGGCTTGCGGGTTGTTTGGAGCTTGGTGAGTACATATGATAGTTTATTAATTGATATATGGAGAGAAAGTGCCGAGATGTTTCTTTTGCTCCCTCTTTATCTCTCTGCCCTTCTTTTGGTTTTTTTTTTTTTTTGAAGTGTAAATGCTCAAATATGTTTGGTGAATTGGTTGCTAACCAATTCGGCAGACAAGTAGCTAAATGTTTTTCCGTTGTGTGAAGAGTAGATGAAGATTCAAAATGGTGCTAGTTGTTATTTATAACTCCCATACATAGGTATGAGTTGCCTATGTACATGGGTGACAAAACTCTTTCAGCTGTGTGATGCACTACCAAATATCAGGTGGTAATTAAGAGATGATGTGGGGAAAGTTGGTTAAGGTTGCATTGTATGAAAAATCACAATAGTTTTTGAATAATGAGCTAAAGGCTTGTTAATATAAATGCAATTGTTTGTTTCAACATAAACTGTGGGTTCAATTTTCCATCCACGTACTGGAGAATATATTTTTGTTGGAACCTTCTCTAAACTTTCTTAGCTAGAATGAGGATATATTAAAATCTATTCCTGTAAATCAGGGGAAGTTATAGATGCATATATCTTCTAATTAATGTACTCGATGACTTGTAAAATATTGAATCATTCATTTCATGAATAGCATACAAATTTCTCATAAAGAACAACTGAAAAAACTAGTAAATCATCTTGCCATTGAATAAGTTGTAAAAAACTGTACGTGCCTATGATTGCAAAAGTACGAGACATGCTCTAGACTCAGCAATAATCTAGAGTCCTTTTCCAGAATAATGTAAAAAAAAAATTTATTTACCAAAATATACTAAAATCAAACTTATTTACCAAACTAATGCAAAAGGGAAAAACGCCATTTTGAATGGCATTTTTTCCCCTACCACGTCACCCCCCATTTCCACGGTGGCATCCTCCCAAAAAAAAAAAAAAAAAAAAAAAAAAAAAAAAGAGAAGAAACGCTGTTGCAAATGGCGACTTTAAAAATGCCATTTTGAATGGCGTTTTTAAAAACGCCATTCAAAATGGCGTTTTCATATTTTCCCAAAAAAAAGGAAAAAAATCGTGAAAAAATGAAAAAATTGGTTTTTTAAAATTTAAAATTAATTAATAAGTTAAAATTATAATTTTGATTGAAATTTAAAATATAAAGATTTGAATTTGTAATTCATTAAAAAAATTAATTTAGAATTTTTATTTAAAATATTTTTTAAAAGATGTCAAAAAAAATCTTAAGAAATAAAAAAAAATATCATAGAAAATAAAAAAAAGAGAAAGAAATATGAAAGAAATAAAAATTTGAAATTTAATTGAAAAACATCGTTCGAAATGCTTGTCCTAAAATTTTTTTTAAAAAAAATTTAAATAATAAAAAAATTATAATTTAAAATTTAAAAGAAACAAAATTTTAGAGATTAATTGAAATAAAAATAAGCATTCAAATTACTTTGTCAAATTAAAATTAATTTATTTTAAAAATATTCAAAAAAAATTGAAAAATAGGCTAAAAAATTTTTATAAAGACATAAAGAATTGAAAAAAAATAGAAATTATAATTGTAATTGAAGAACAAAGTTTATAATTTTTAATTTTAAGAAATAAGAATTAAAATTTTAATTGAAATTAAAAATTACTTTTTAAATAACTAAATTAATTGAAATATAAATTTTTCAGAAATATTTTAAATAAAAGAAAAAAAATACGTAATAGAATATCAAAAATATAGAAATGGAAGAAAACTAAAATTAAAATTTAAAATTATAAAAATTATAAATTAGATTAGAAAAAATATATCATAAAAGAATAAAATTATAACATAAATAATAATATATCAAATATTGGTCTTTGAATTGAATTTTAGAAAAAAAAAATATTTTTTGAAGTAAAGGAAAGGAATACGTAATAGAATGCTAAAAAGATAAAAATAGAAGAAAACTGAAATTATAATTTCAAATGATAAAATTTAAAATTATAAAAATTATAAATTATATTAGAAAAAATATATCATAAAAGAATAAAATAAAAATAAATTAATTATAATTTCTTTTTTAGGGTAATTTATAAATGTGACTTAAAAAATTTAAATTTGAATTAAATTTTGATAAAAAAAGAAATACATTAAAAAGTTTAAAAGAATGAGGAAAAGTTAAAAAGTGAAAATTTTTAAAAAGTCACAACAAATAAGGATTATAAATTAAAAATTAAAAAAAAATTTAAAGTTTAATTGAAATAAAAATATTTTTTAAATATAATTTATAAAATTAAAATTTATTTAATTAAAAAAATTTTCAAATAAAATTTAAAAATATCTTAAAAAAATTTCATAGAAAGATAAAGAATTGAAAAAAAATAGAAATTATAATTGTAATTGAAGAACAAAGTTTATAATTTTTAATTTTAAGAAAGAAGAATTAAAATTGTAATTGAAAATTAAAATAATATTTTAAATAACTAAATTAATTTAAACATTAATATTTAAAAAATATTTTAAATAAAGAAAAAAAAATGGGAGGAAAATTTAAAATTTAATTTGAATTAAATTTTGATCAAAAAATAAATACAGTGTAAAGTTAAAAAATGAGAAAAAATGTGGAAAAAAATTTTGTAAATTAAACTTTAGAAAAAATAATATTTTTTTAATTAAAGGTAAAGAATACGTAATAGAATGCTAAAAAAAAAGAAATGGAAGAAAACTGAAATTATAATTTCAAATGATAACTATTTTAAAATAAATAAAAAAAGTATTATAAAAAAATAATAAAATAATAATAAAATAGGAATTATAATTATTAATTTTAAAGAAATTTAATTTTAATTTAAATTAAAAATTATCATTTAAATTATTATTATTTTTATTTAATTTAATTTATTTTTTAAAAGATTACAAATACATAATTAAAGAATTAAAAAAAAAAAAAAGGGAAAACGCCATAGAGAATGGCGTTTTCCCCTCCCCAAACCCTTCTTCTTCCTTCTCCCCTCCTTCTCCCTTCTCCCACTTCTCCTTCGCCCTTCTCTCTTCTCCTTCTCTCTTCTCCTTCTCGATCTTCTCCGGCGTCACGGCGGCACGGCGGCGAGGTCTCGGCGGCGGTGAGCTCTTCCCCCTCTCTCTCCCTCTTCCTCTTTCTCTCTCCCTCTTCCCCTCTCTCTCTTTTTCTCATGCCGGCAGCGGGCCGCTCGTCCCGGCGGCGGGCCGCGCGTCCCGGCGGCGGGCCGCGCGTCCCGGCGGCGGGACCCGCGTCCCGACGGTGGCCCCCGGCCCCCTCCTCTCTCTCTCTCTCTCTTCCTCTCTCTCTCCCTTCTCCGTGGCCGCCGGCCACAGACCGCCGGCGGCGGGCCGCGCGCCCCGACGGCGGGTCCCGCATCCCGACGGTGGTCCCCGGCCCCCTCCTCTCTCTTCCTCTCTCTCTCTCTTCCCCTCTCTCTCTCCCTTCTTCTTGGCCGCCGGCCACAGACTGCCGGCGGCGGGCCTCGCGTCCCGGCGGCGGGTCCCGCATCCCGGCGGCGGGTCCCGCGTCCCGACGGTGGCCCCCGGCCCCCTCCTTTCTCTCTCTCTCTCTCTTCCTCTCTCTCTCTCTCCCTTCTCCTTGGCCGCCGGCCACAGACGGCCGGCGGCGGGCCGCGCGTCCCGGCGGCGGGTCCCGCGTCCCGACGGTGGCCCCCGGCCCCCTCCTCTCTCTCTTCCTCTCTCTCTCTCCCTTCTCCTTGGCCGCCGGCCACAGACGGCCGGCGGCGGTCCGCGCATCCCGGCGGCGGGTCCCGCGTCCTGGCGGCGGGTCCCGCATCCCGGCGGTGGCCCCCGGCCCCCTTCTCTCTCTCTCTCTCTTCCTCTCTCTCTCCCTTCTCCTTGGCCGCCGCCCACAGTCGGCCGACGGCGGGCCGCGCGTCCCGGCGGCGGGCCGCACGTCCCGGCGGCGGGCCGCGCGTCTCGGCGGTGGCCCCCGGCCCCCTCCTCTCTCTCTCTTCCTCTCTCCCTCTCTTCTCCTTGGCCGCCGGCCGTCTGGGCCGCGCGTCCCGGCAGTGGCCCCCGGCCCCCTCCTCTCTCTCTTCCTCTCTCTCTCTCTCTCTCTCTTCCTCTCTCTCCCTTCTCCGTGGCCGCCGGCCACAGACCGCCGGCGGCGGGCCGCGCGCCCCGACGGCGGGTCCCGCATCCCGGCGGTGGTCCCCGACCCCCTCCTCTCTCTTCCTCTCTCTCTCTCTTCCTCTCTCTCTCTCCCTTCTCCTTGGCCGCCGGCCACAGACGGCCGGCGGCGGGCCGCGCGTCCCGGCGGCGGGTCCCGCATCCCGACGGTGGCCCCCGGCCCCCTTCTCTCTCTCTCTTCCTCTCTCTCTCCCTTCTCCTTGGCCGCCGCCCATAGTCGGCCGACGGCGGGCCGAGGCCCCCTCCTCTCTCTCTTCCTCTCTCTCTCCCTTCTCCTTGGCCACCGGCCACAGACGGTCGGCGGCGGGCCATTCTTCCCGGCGGCGAGCCCCGCATCCCGATGGTGGGCCCGGCCCCAGCCCCGGCTGGTGGTGGGCCCGCGCCCCGGTGGCCAGGGCGGGCCCCGCGGCCCGACGGCGGTCCTCAGCCCCTCGCCTCTCCCGGCGGTGGGCCCCGCGTCTCGACGGTGGGCCCAGA
The DNA here is from genome assembly GCF_000442705.2 of Elaeis guineensis. Taxonomy (NCBI): domain Eukaryota; kingdom Viridiplantae; phylum Streptophyta; class Magnoliopsida; order Arecales; family Arecaceae; genus Elaeis; species Elaeis guineensis. The sequence continues at coordinate 119,560,009 of NC_025998.2, read as the reverse complement.
CGGTTGGTGGGGCCGCATGCCCTGATGGTGGGCCCCGCGTGGCGATGGCTTTGATTCGATGGGTTGCGATGACGGTGGGGCCCACGGGTTCCGACGCTCGTTTTTTTTTATCTCATTAATTTATTTTTATTTTTATCTTTATCTAATTAGATCCAGTTGTATTTTAAATTTTTAAATATATTGCATTTCATGAAAACGTAGACCCGTCAATTGATCAATGTATAATATTCTACGTTATCCGTATAAAATATATATGAAATATATATTTTTATATGGATATCGTAAAATACATACATTGGTCAATTGATTGTCCAGTTTGGACAGTTTGGGAATTGCATTTAATTCTATAGATAATTACATTATTCGAATGATATGCGGAGGGTTCGAGAGAAATTTCGGACAGTATTTTTCTTTAGTTCTCCCCACACATTTTGAGTCGTGTGGGGAGAACTAAGGGGAAATGCTGCCGAAATTTCTTTCGGTCCTTTTTGCGTATCGTTTGATTAATGTAATTAATCTATAGAATTAATGCAATTCCCGAATGGGATAGGATCTATCTGTACCTATTTGTTGATGATATGATGCATGTATCATGTAAATCTTTTGTAATGATAAAATAATTAATAATATTAAATATTTTAATCTTGATTTTATTGTAGGTTTTTTTGAGAAAATGGTCGGTATTCAAGTTCGTGTTTTATTGTATTATGATGGCATGATACAGAATGATCAAACTGGTGTGCAATATAGTCACCCTGCAAATCGGATGATTAGAATATCTTCATCATTATCACGTCAAGAATTATTGGATCATTTATACAGCAGTATTCCTGTAGACAAAGAAAAATATGAAATAAAGTTGAAATGGAGATCTCCTAATCTGTCGGGACAGTTAATGTAGAGTAAATATATCTTGGTTCCAATTGATGACGATGATGATGTCGAAGAAATGCTGACCTTTCCTTTGAAATATTCAGAATGTCGATTTTTAGAATTATATATTGAAAAAGAAGATGTACCAAGCTTTGGATATCATAGTCGGTTTTTAACTCAAGCGGATAATAATGTTGGGCCTTCCTCACCTTTCGTAACTCCTATGATACAAACCGATAGTGCTGAGGCCGGTTTTGCAGAACAACATTCCACTACTGCCGGTCCTAGCTGTCCAATTATTCCAAGTGCTGTGGTGACTTCTCCTGTGTCTTCTGCTATGGTGACTTCTCCTTTGGTACAAGTAATGGCAAGTGCGGGAGACGACACTCATATAGGAAATGATGATTGGGTAGTCGGTGGAATAAATTCTGATAGTCTGGGTTTTGAGTCAGATGAAAATGAAGATGAAGACAGTTGGATGGATGAGGACAGTAGCAGTAATGATGATGATGAAGATGAGAATGATGATGAAGATGTTCAAGCTAATATTAATGTGGAAGAATCTCAATCTCGTTTGCACGAACCTCCATAATATTTTAATGATATAAATTTAGATGATGGTGGTTGTGTTAGTGCTGGTCGAAGATTGAATTCTGACAATCAATTTTGGGACTCTTCGATGACTGAATTTTCTAAAGGTTTAATGTTTGAGAGTAAAGATGATCTAAAGAGAGCTGTTGATCTTTATCACATTATGAAGCATCGGACATACAATGTAGTTCAGTCGCATTCGAAATTATGGTCCGTACGATCATCAGATAATGTTCAGCATTGTAAATGGAGGCTTCGTGCTGCATTGTTGAAAAAATATGGATATTTTCAAATCACAAAATATGAGGGTCCTCATACTTGTTTGTTTACGGGATTGAGTCGAGATCACAAACATGTCAGTGGAAAGATGATTAGCACATTAGTCCGACATATTGTTGAGAAAGATCCCGGTGTTAAAGTTGAAGCTATAGTGGCAGCCGTTAATGATCAATTTCAATATACAGTATCATACAGGAAAGCATGGTGTGGAAAGCATAAGGCATTGGTTGATATTTATGGAGAATGGGAGCCATCTTATGCTAAATTACCTTATTATATGGCTGCACTTCAATATGCAAATCCTGGTACAGTTGTTTCATGGAATTTTTTTCAAGCTGTGAATTCCAATGTTCGTGTTTTAAATTATATTTTTTGGGCTTTCGAACCATCTATTCAGGGTTTTATGCACTGCCGTCCTGTAATTAGCATTGATGGCACGCACTTGTATGGAAAATTTAAAGGTAAGATGTTAATTGCAACAGGCATTGATGCAGAGAATGGGATATTTCCATTAGCATATGCAATTGTCGATGAGGAAACGACTGCAAGTTGGAGTTGGTTTCTTTTCCAGCTCAGAACATATATCGTTAAAGATAGAAATGGAATATGCTTAATTTCTGACAGGCATCCAGGTATATTAAATGCCATCGCAGATGAGTCTGTTGGATGGAGTCCACCACGTGCTTATCATCAATACTGTTTAAGACATATCTACAGTAATTTCAACACTCATTTCAAAAATGTGCAGTTGAAAAGATTGGTATGGCAAGCAGGAAGTGCTCATCAAGTTCGTAAATTTAATTTTATCATGGGTAGAATTAGAACAGTGAATGAAGAAGCTTGGAGCTGGTTGTCCGAGATAGAAAAGGAGAAGTGGACATTGGCACATGATGATGGCCTACGCTATGGTGTTTTAACTACAAATTTATCGGAGGTTTTTAACAGTGTTTTACGAGGAGCTAGAAATGTGCCAATTACAGCTTGTGTTCAACTGACATTTTATCGTCTTGTCAAATATTTCAATACGAGGCATGCCCAAGCCTTGAGATATGTAGAGGAGAATCAAAATAATCTTTTTACTCCTCATATTGCAATTAAAATTGCTGAAGATCAAGTTAAGGCTAACCAGCACCGAGTAACAGCATTCAACCTTCAAAGAGGTATATATGAAGTACTTACGAGAAGAGCAAGCGGAGGATTACGAGGTGGAGGAAATTCTCATACTGTTACATTAGCTGAAAGAAAATGTTCTTGTGGAAAGTGGAGCACGTACAAATATCCATGTTCGCATGTTTTAGCTGTGTGTCAAGAAATTGCTGTACATTTTAGTGCTTTTGTGGATGATGCATATACAATTACAGCATACATGAATGCTTGGAGCGATAATTTCAATCCACTACCACATGAAGATTATTGGATGCATACACGTATGTTCAAATGTATGCCTGATCATCATCGTTTGAGACCGAAGAAGAAAGGTAGACCAAAGTCAACGAGACTACGAAATGAGATGGATGATAGGCAAATAAGAAATAAGAACCACTGTGGTATTTGTAGGGAACAGGGTCATGATCGTCGTCGCTATCCTAGGATATTTCAACATACTTCAACTTCAAGCAGTGGAAGAAATTGAAAGCTTCGACAATTGCGTTGCTGTCATTGTTTTATGAATTACTGTGGGATTGTATTTGAATTTTCGTGTTTAATATGTTAGGATGAACTGAATTTTGTGTTTAAGTTGTATTGTGTGATAATATTGTATTTAAAAAAAAATTAAAATATATTGTCTATTTTTTTTTAATACATCTGTGATAATATTGCTTGAGACAGCGTATTATGGCTTACGATCCACGATATCCCGATCCCCGAGACAGCAGCATTCTTACATTGCAGGAGCACCATCGATCACAGACTATTTTAGATGGCGGCGTAAGCATTACAATCTTATTTACTTTTTAAATTTTTATTTTAAAAATCATGTACGTTATCTAATTAGTATATTTTTTTGCAGGAGTCCAGACATCTTCGTCTACGACGATCCGATGCAGATTTCTGGAGGACAGAGGACATCCCAGATAGAGTGTTAGATTATTTACGATATCTGAGATTTTATGGAGTATATCGGATCGGTCGTATACAGATGGACGTTGGTCTTATTACTGCTATGCTTGAGAGATGGCGTCCAGAGACACACACATTTCATCTTCCATTTGGTGAGGCGACCATCAGTTTACAGGATGTCAGCATCCTTACTGGACTACCAGTTGATGGAGATCCAGTTACCGGAGTTGATCCCACACTTACCATTCCGGAGTGGCAGGCTTTGTGCTTGCGGTTGTTAGGGTTTGAGCCCGACGCACATTTTTTTGATCATTCACGACTCAGGATTGAGTGTTTGGATGATCGTTATCGTCATTTTCATATTGCGGATGATGCACCAGAGGAGATGGTGCAGCAGTATGTTAGGGGTCAGGTGCTGCGATTGTTAGGTGGTGTCCTGTTACCTGATACTTCATCGAATAAGATGAAGTTGATGTTTTTGCCATTATTAGAGGATTTAGACTTCGCTCGTCGACTCAGTTGGGGCAGTGCAGTACTAGCTTGTCTATATCGAGCTATGTGTCGGGGTTCCTATGCTGATCAGAGCGAGATTGGCGGTTATCTTGTATTATTACAGGTATGTGAATTAAAATTTTTATTTTTAATATTTAATTATATTTTATATTGAATATATTATTTATTTAATTTTTGAAATTTGCAGATTTGGGTATGGGAGCGTATGCCGACTATCAGTCCATTACGACGACAGTTGCTCGAGATGCCATCAGAGCAGCAGGATCCTGATGTTCCATTCAGACTAGACGGACCATTGAGATACAGGTATCGAAATATTATTTTTTTTATTTAAATTTTTTTATTTTAAATTTATTTAATATTAGTACATTGTGAAACAGATGGAACGTTGCATTCAACGTTCATCACGTATCGACAAGAGTGGCACGGGTTTATAGGTGTCAGTTGGATACATTACTTGATACATCTAGACGGGTAAATTTTAAATTTTTTACAAATATCAATTTACAGTATTCATAATCTATTATAATTTTTTATTAATTTTTTTTTATTTTAACTATATTATATCAGTTTTTGTGGGAGCCATATACAGATGGGATATTGGCTATACTGCCGCAGATGTGTACAGTTGGACACGACATATGGACTGCTAGGGTGCCGCTTATTTGTTTTGATGTGGTAGAGTGGCATCTTCCCGATCGTGTCCTGTGTCAGTTTGGTCAGATTCAGGGCATCCCAGAGCAGTTTGATACCAGCCAGGGACTTCATCGTATTGATCGACGAGGGAGAGCTCGTATCGACTGGCGTGTCAGACATGCACAGTACATCGATATTTGGGATGCACGTCGAGATCACATTATTCATGGTGATCCTATTTTGAGAGGCCGTTCATATACTGATGACTACATGGCTTGGTTTTTTAGTATTACGGTGCGAGTCATTGGACAGTCTCAGTATGCAGTTTCTGGATACGAGGGCGAGAGTTCTACTGTACGTCTTTTGGTAAGATTATAAAAATTACTTCATGTTATTTGTGTTATATTTTTGTTTTATATTGTACACTATACTGATTGTTTTATACTAACTGTTCTATTTTTATTTTATAGACTGATTCTGTGTCGGAACTCGTATTGGACGCTCGTCGTGCTTTATCTACGACTGATGAGGACAAGCGGATTCAGATACTGCGGGAGATAGAAAGAACAGGTTCTGAAATATTGGGGGCGATTGGTGTTGATCCACATACCTGTGCGCCTTGGTATGGAGCAGTTCGGGCACCAGATATGAGTTATACGCCGTCACCATATGCTTCACATATGCCATCACCGCATATTCCGCATATGTCATCATTCGATGCTGCACAGATGCCACCGCCTTTTCATCCATAGATGGCAGCGTCTTCTTCATCCTACATCCCCCAGATGCCATCATCGGGTACCAGTTGGCCACATGAGTATGATACTTTTTTTTCAGGTCCATCCGTGTATCCAGATGAGAGAGTTGAACGGGTCTCTCAATCCGTAGATGATCCGACAGCATCAGTTATTCCTGAGCAGCATGATCAGCAGATCTCCTCCACTGATATAGGAGAGGAGCCATCACAGCAGGAGCAGCCGGTGAGGACCTTCCTGAGAAGGTCCAAGCGACCACGGGCGCCGCGACGTCCTTGTGGGACTTAGTCTTTGTTGTATTTGTATTTAGTATTTTTACATTTTTGTTGTACTATTTTTTTTGATATATTTAACATTTTGATTCTATTGAATAATATTAAATGTTGATTTTATTTTATATTATTTAATTTTAAATGATTGGATATTATGATCGGTGCATATGGATACACATATTCGAACGTGTCTCAGAATATTAGGAGAGAAAATATTATGCTGAAAGGACTATAAAAATTATAACGTAAATAATAATATATCAAATGTTGCTTTTTGAATTAAATTTTAGAAAAAATAAATATTTTTTTAAGTAAAGGAAAGGAATACGTAATAGAATGCTAAAAAGATAAAAATGGAAGAAAATTGAAATTATAATTTTAAATGATAAAATTTTTAAAATCAATTTAAAAAAATATCATAAAAAATTAATAAAATAATAATAAAATAAGAATTATAATTATAAATTTTAAAAAAATTAATTTTAATTTAAATTAAAAATTATCATTTAAATTATTATTTAATTAAATTTATTTATTAAAGATTACAAATAGATAAGTAAAGAAATTTAAAAAAAAAATAAATAAAAAGAGAAAACGCCATTCTCTCCCCTCCCCAAACCCCTTTTTTTCCTCCTTCTCCCTTCTCCTTCTCCCTTCTCCCTTCTCGATCTTCTCCTTCTTCCTTTACAAATTTAAGTAAAGAAAAAGAATACATAATATATCATAAAAATAGAAGAAAACTAAAATTATATTTTTAAATTATAAAAATTATAAATTAAATTAAATAAATTGTTGCCCAGCTATGCAACCCAAGAGGGGGGGTGAATTGTGTTTTAAAAATTTTAAGCTTAACTAATTACTTATGAAAAGTATTTGTCAAAAGCTTGATGAATGAGGAGAAGGACTTTAGTTCAAGATTAATTACCTAAAACAAGAATGCAAGGATATAATGAAGAATTAAAGAGAAACAATAAAGCACACCACAAACACAAGGATTTATAGTGGTTCGGTGCCAACCTTGCACCTACATCCACTCCCCAAGCTCCTACTTGGGAATTCCAAACCACTATACTTGTATGCAATCCGAATACAAATGTCGGAAACTCCGATACTAGCTATCCCAAGCTAGTCCACTTATTTCTCCCTTGTTTTTCACCTTTTCAAACCTTTTATAGCTTTAAGAAACAAAGGAAAACATTCTAGGCAGAAAAAGAGCCGTTAGAGCACTTAAAGTGAGTATTAAAAGCAACTAAAATGGGCTAAAAACTAGCCGTTGCGGATAATTCCCGTCGCAGGGGTCGACTCATGAGTCGACTCATGCTTCAGGAGTCGACTCATGAGTCGACCTCTGTTGCAACAGCCAGAAATGTGGGTTTCTGGATTTTTTGGCCCAAACCAGCAGAGGTCGACTCATGAGTCGACTCATGCCTTGTGGGTCGACTCATGAGTCGACTCACAGGTCGTGCCAAGCCAGAAAACCAGCGTGCCAATAGGAATTTCAGCGTGCCAAGCAGCTCATTGTGCCATGAGTTGACTCATGAGTCGACTCATGCACTTAAAACATTCATAACTTCAAAAATATAAGTCCAAAAATAATGAAATTTTCACCAATAGATCACAAATCATTTGTTCTACCAAATGATACTATCAAATCAGAGTTTTGATAAAATTATATTTTTGCCCCTGAAGAGCATAAAGACTTTTTCAAATAAAAAATATTTGTATCCCTTCAATCTGCTTTGTAATCATCAAAATCAATCTAGGAGCAACATAAATATATCATAAAAATAGTAAATAAAAGAGAAAAAATGATAATAAAATAGAAATTATAATTTAAAATAAAAAATTAACTTTAATTTAAATTAAGAATTATCATTCAAATTACTATCCTCATTAAAAAAATTAATAAATTAAAAAAAAAAATAATTAAACAAATTATGAAAAAAATTTAAAAAAATTTTAAGAAAAGAAAAAGAATAAAAAAATATCGAAGGGAACGACGTTTTCTCCTTTCCTCCCTTCTTCTCTCCTTCTCCCTCTTCTCCTTTCTCCCTCTTCTCCCTTCTCCGACGTCTCTACTACAGCACCGCGGTGAGCTGCCTCCTCTCTCTCCCTCTTTTTAAAAAATTTTAAAAATAAAAATTACCAAAAAGAAAGTCAACGGGTCGACTCACAGAGTGTGGCAGCCAAAAATTTTGCGTGCCGTTAAACTTTTTTAGCCATGAGTCGATTCATGGGGTCGACAGAAAAATATAAATCTATTTTTCTTAGAAAATACGCTTCCAAAAATATTGAAATTGCCTCTAATAGATTACACATCTTTTGTTCTTGCTTTTGAGACTTCAGAATCATATCTGATAAAATTATGATTTTTTTCTTCATTTTTTAACTTTTTAATGTATTTATTTTTTGATCAAAATTTAATTCAAATTAAAATTTTTTAAGTCACATTTATAAAATACCCAAAAAAATAAATTATAATTAATTTAATTATTACATTTTATTCTTTTATGAAATATTTTTTTTATAATTTTTATAATTTTTATTTTTATTTTTATTTTTCTTCCACTTTTATTTTTTTGACATTCTATTACGTATTTTTTTTCTTTATTTAAAATATTTTTTAAATATTAGTGTTTAAATTAATTTAGTTATTTAAAATATTATTTTTAATTTCAATTATAATTTTAATTCTTATTTCTTAAAATTAAAAATTACAAACTTTGTTCTTCAATTACAATTAGAATTTCTATTTTTTTTCAATTCTTTATCTTTTTATGAAATTTTTTTAGGCGATTTTTATATTTTATTTAGAAAATTTTTTAATTAAATTAATTTTAATTTAAGAAATTAATTTTAAAAAATATTTCTATTTCACTTAATCTTTAAAATTTTATTTTTTTAAAATTTTAAATTTATAATTCTTATTTTTTCTGACTTTTTACAAATTTTAACTTCTTAACTTTTTAACTTTTCATCATTTCTTAACTTATTAATGTATTTTTTTTATCAAAATTTAATTCAAATTTAATTTTTTTAAGTCACATTTATAAAATACCCTAAAAATGAAATTATATTTAATTTAATTTAATTTTATTCTTTAGCATTCTATTACGTATTCTTTTCTTTTAATTAAAAAAATATTATTTTTTCTAAAGTTCAGTTTATAATTTTTTTTTTCCATATTTTTTCTCATTTTTTAACTTTACACTGTATTTTTTTATCAAAATTTAATTCAAATTAAAATTTTAATTTTCCTCCCATTTTTTTTCTTCATTTAAATTATTTTTTTAAATAATATTGTTTAATTTAATTTAATTATTTAAAATATTATTTTTAATTTCAATTATAATTTTAATTCTTATTTCTTAAAATTAAAAATTATAAACTTTGTTCTTCAATTACAATTACAATTTCTATTTTTTTTCAATTCTTTATCTTTTTATGAAATTTTTTTAGGCTATTTTTAAATTTTATTTGAAAAATATTTCAATTAATTTAATTTTAATTTTAGAAAATATATTTAAATTTTTTTTTATTTCAATTAAACTTTATAATTTTTTTTAAACATTTTAATTTATAATTCTTATTTTTAGTGACTTCTTAAAAATTTTCACTTTCTAACTTTTCCTCATTTCTTTAACTTTTTAATGTATTTCTTTTTTTATCAAAATTTAATTCAAATTTAATTTTTTTAAGTCACATTGATAAAATACCCTAACAAAAAAATTATAATTAATTTAATTTAATTTTATTCTTTTATGATATATTTTTTCAAATCTTTATATTTTAAATTTCAATCAAAATTAAAATTTTAATTTATTTACTAATTTCAAATTTTAAAAAACAAAATTTTCCAATTTTCCATTCAAAATGGCATTTTATATTTAAATTAATTTAGTTATTTAAAATATAATTTTTAATTTCATTTATAATTATAATTTTTATTTCTTAAATTTAAAAATTATAAACTTTGTTCTTCAATTACAATTATAATTTCTATTTTTTTTAATTCTTTATGTTTTTATAAAATTTTTTAACCCTTCTTTTAAAAATTTTTTTAATTTTTTTAAAATAAATTATTTTTAATTTTTGAAAGTAATTTGAAATAATATTTTTATTTCAATTAATCTTTAAAATTTTATTTCTTTTTAATTTTCAATTAAAATTCTTTTTCTTTGATTACTTCAAATTTTTTTTTAAAAAAATTTTAAGACAAATATTTCGAATGATATTTTTCAATTAAATTTCAAATTTTTATTTCTTTCATAATTCTTTCTCCTTTTTTTATTTTCTATGATAATTTCTTTTTTTTTTCTTAAGATTTTTTTTGACATCTTTTAAAAAAAATTTGAAATAAAAAATCTAAATTAATTTTTTTAATGAATTACAAATTAAAATCTTTATATTTTAAATTTCAATCCAAATTTAAATTTTAATTTATTAACTAATTTCAAATTTTAAAAAACAAAATTTTCCATTTTCCCATGATTTTTTTCTTTTTTTTTGGGTGGGAAAATTGAGAAACGCCATTTTGAATGGCGTTTTTAAAAACGCCATTTAAAATGGCGTTTTTAAAGATGCCATTCGGAATGGCGTTTCTTCATGTTTTTTTTTTTTTTTTTTGGGATGATGCCACCATGGAAATGGGGGCTGACGTGGAAGGGGAAAAAATGCCATTCAAAATGGCGTTTTCCCCTTTTGCATTAGTTTGGTAAATAAGTTTCGTTTTAGTATATTTTGATAAAAAAGTTTTTTTTTTGCATTATTTGGGAAAAGAGCTCAATAATCTATTTGGCGTATGTTAGATTTTTGGAAGATGATGTCAGCGATGATTTTATCATTATTGAGTGTTATTTTTTGTTTAAGAGAATTTCACATTCAGGACTTGTGGGGTGGTTTTAGTTTTTTTTTTTTTTCTGCATTGGATCGTGGAATAATGATGCTCCTTTTTTCACATATATATATATATATATATATATATATATATATATATGAGTTTTGCTGTAGTGCTTCATTAATATTATTTTATTATGAAAGATATTTAAGATATTGCATTATTATTATTTTTTATATTTTATTATTTTTAAAAAATAATATTTTATTATTTTTAATTCTTCTTCTTTATTTCTGTTTGCTGTCGCTCGTGTCCCATCGCCGCCCGGCCCCTATCCTCCTCCTCCTTCACCGGCCTCCCATCGCCACCTCCCACCCCCTGCAGCACTGCATAATATTTTACTATTTTTAATTCTTTTTCTTCTTCTTCCTCTTCGTTTCTCCTGGCCGCTGCTTGCCTCCCGTCACCGACCCCTATCCTCCTCCTCCTCCGCCAGCCTCCCATCGCTGCCTCCCACCCCCCAACCCCCATAGTACCACATAATATTTTACTATTTTTAATTCTTTTTCTTCTTCTTCTTCTTTTCGTTTCTCCTGGCCACCGCCCACCTTCCGTCGTCGACCCCTATCCTCCTCCTCCTCCTCTGCCAGCCTCTCATCGCCACTTCCCAACCCCCCACCCCCCGTAGCACCACCCGTGGCTTTTTCGTGCCCACCTCACTCTCTGGTGCCACCTGTGGCACCATCTGCGACTTCTTCGCACCCACCCCACCCCATGGCGCCACCTATGGCTCCTCAGCCTCCCTCCATCCATAGCTCCTCCATCACTCCTTGCCTATAGTCCCCCTTCCCTGTGCTCGTCCGTGGGTCCTCTAGTCGTAGTCTCTGCCCCCACAAACCCCCCATGACTTCACAGTCCCTCCCCCCACACCACCCCCTCTTGGCACTGGCACCCATAGCTCCTTTGCATCCCACCTTTCTCCGGCTTTTCCACCACGACACCTTCACCCTCAGGCCCCCGCACCACCTCCCCACCGGCCACAGGTGCCGGTGGCTCCTCCTCCCATGACATCACCAATGTCAACTGCCTGATGCCACCCGTCCTCCCCCCACTACTCCTTTCCTCCTTTTCCTCCTCCGTCGATCAGGTTTGCTGATGTCATCTCCCCACCGCTCACTTTCCCACTCTCTTCCTCTTTCGCCACTTGATGGCCAGAGATCGAGAAGGAGATGATGGGGAAGAAGCGGCTGTAGTGGTGGGAGGGAGCGGAGGTGGGCAGGGCTTGATCGGTCAGTCGGAGATAAAAAAGAAGGTGGTTGAGGCAGCGGAAGAGGGGTGGGGCTTGATCGGTGGCTCTCAAGGTGACTAGGGTAGAGGAGGCCGCAGTGGTCGGATGCGGAGAAAAAAAATAGAGAAGGAAAGGAAAAGAAGGAAGGAGACGAAACTTCTAAAATAATTAATTTTTAAAATTATTTTTAAATTTGATCAGTTAATTTTTGATTTTCAAATCACTTTCATAGTTTGAATTATTTACCGCATGTGGTTAAAAGTGATTGTGAATCGATAAATTAATACCATTTATTCTGAATCAGATGGGCAGAAAAAGATTAAGATTGAAAAGACTAAAATGGACTTTGGAGCACCGTAGCAAAGCCCTATATATATATATATTATTATTATTTTTTAAATAGAAATACAAGTGATATTATTTTTTAAGCAAATCTACAAGCCATATATTCACCTATGATAATTTTATAGAATAAAAGTTTCTTCTTCTAAAACTAAAGGGATGCATTTTGTCGATGACAATAGTAAGCATTCTATCAATATAACGTCAATGGTTCAATTTTTTGAGAAAAAGAACATCAGTGGTTCATCCTCAAAGCTAAATTTATTGTGAGGGAAACTTGCATTAAGAAGACGGATGTTGGTTTATCAACCGGGATAGACCAACAACCATTTCTTAGGCTCAAGGAAGAAAAAGATAAGCCAGATTATTTAAAAAATAATTAATATTTTTTCTTATTTGGGTAATTGATATATTAGTGATTTTGTTCGAGGCAACATAACAGTAGTGTCATAGCAAGAATGTCTTGCATGATTTTTGTGTCTTTTCTGTGGTGATTGATGATTTATGTTTTTGCTCCAAGTGCTTAATAGCCTGTTTTTGCCAAATAAGTAAAGTGATATACAATGTTATAATCGTTAAGTAATTAGAATGCACCTCACAATAGCCAAAATGTCTCCCTTGGTGTTTACGTTTTTATTTTCCTGAAATAAATAAACCAAAATTTGGGAATCACAATACGTCACTGTGCATCTAAAACCACTCCTATAGCATGCACTTCAGAATAGCTTCCGGTGTGCTTTCCTATTCGTTAAGTGATGCTCCTTCCATGTTAGAAAGATAATTAAGTGCCAAAAAAAAAAAAAAAAAGATTGGTTACGGAAGATAAGATCTCACATTAGATCTTAAATAGTCAATGCTTGTGGATATGTAGGAATCTCTTAGTTGAATTTTTATGAAGGAAGCCCCTTTATTAAATATTAAATCTAAATCATATGTTTTATTTTTTGAGCTGGTAATTGACGCGACATTACTGCTAGCATGCAAGAGTGTGTGGCTATGTAACTCTTGCAAAAGAAATTTTTTATCATGCTAGCACTGCTCATGCGAAAATTGAGAATACTTAAAGGTTAGGATACCAAAAAGAAGGTCAAAAATAAAATCAGATAGGAAACTAAAAGAGTCATTTAGGAGAATGTGACTAGGAAATTTCTTTTTAGAAAAAAAGAAAAAAGCAAAATCAAGTTCTTTAGGAGACCCCACCAAAAAGCATGCAAATTAATTGCTTGAAAACGTGATTATGAAAAGTTTGAAAAGCGAGATTGCATCATAATTGGAATCTGGCTGCATGCAAAAGAGCATTTGAGTTGCTATAGAACAATTCAGTCAATAGAAAGGGGAAAAAAAAGCTTCTCTCATTAAAATAATTAAATGCATCATATATGGTAGTGTATAAAACTAATTTTGATTGCAATAGAAAAGGAAGTCCATGCATCATTTATGTAACTTCCTTTGTGCGAAATTTCTCTGTCACGCTAGCACTTTTCATCTGGAATATGGCACTGATCACGTTTTCTTTTACAGTTTATGTAAACATAATTTGCTAGAGGTTCAAGGATATTGCTAAGAAGCCCAAACCTTGCGTGAAAGGCCGCCAATGAGGAATAGGCAAGGAGGATTGACCGAAACTTGTGCTTTAAGAAATGCATCATGGGTGGAATAGAATTATGCCCACGTCACCCGCGGAATAAGGTGTTGCCATTTTTATCCGCCGGCACAGCTTGCGTGTGCGACAAGAGTTTTATTCGAGACTTATCCGAAGAGAAGTATCATTCGGATTTTTATGCTGAGACGGGGTTGTATCTTTCACGCAAAGGAAGGATTCACCTTCCATCCCATGTATTCACCATTGGATCATCTATTGATTGCTTTGAGAGCTGTGCGAGAGGATATATAACCAGTTTGGAGTGCTTTGAGAGCTGTATGGTGAGCAATCCAACGGTGGATTCACGTGAAGGTAAATTCTTTGCAAATGATACAACCCGCTTACATGATTGAGACAACTCGACCTCAGGCGACGTGGACTAACTTTAGTTCATACTAAAATTGGTTCTTTTGTCAGACTATATTAATAGTTTTTGGATATACCATAAAATTATTAATTAGCTGTTAAAATATTGCTTTAACATTTAATACTTTTATAAAGGAAAATAAAGCTTTAGGGCAAGTGCTCAATTTTTTTTTTTTTTTTTTTTTTTAAAAGGCGCTTTGGGACCTCTTTTACTAGCCACCCCCAATAACCTAATTTTCTTAAAACCAGGCAATAATGGAGCAACTCATAGTATCAATCAATCTTTTGTGTTGCACCAGCTTTCATGAGTCCAGCCAATCCTCTCATTCTGCAAGATAAGCAAAATTTTTTATGTGAGAGGAGCTGTCATCCTCTAGCATTATTGTTCACTAGAATTTTTGCTCATTCAATACATCTGACAAATTTTAGCTCTAATTTGCTCAACCGGCTAGCAATCGATTTAATATGACTATTAAAACACAAATATCGATAGAGTACTTAAAGATGGTGGAGATGGAGATCAAAATTTAGGGTGGAGTGGCGAGATACATGTAGCCTTGATGGTTAGCTTGAATGGAGATGCTGTAAAAATAGACATATTAAGAACATGACGTGCTGCTTAGGGATGGCAATGGGTAGGATTTGGGTCGGATAGTATATTATCCATCCCCAAATCCGAATTTAATATTCTATACCCAAATCCTATCCGAGATCCAATCGGATAAGAAAAGAGATACCCATCCCCATACCCAACGGGTTCGGGGATACCCGTGGATAACCCATTTCTCCATACCCAACCCATACTCGCCCCATACCCAACCCATACCCGTCCATTCTATACCCAAAAAAAAGTAAAATAATTTTATGCATATTATCAATCAAAAATAGAATTACCAATTCCATATAAAATATAATTTATGAGTCCAAATTTATAGAAATCAAACATAAAATTAGAATTACATTTAAACATAGAACATATAAACAACCAAAATAAATTTCTACATATTATCAATCAAAACAAAATTACCAATTCAACATAGAATATAATTTATAAGTCCAAATTTATAGAAATCAACATAGAAATAGAACTACCATTCAAAATCTAACATAACCATTAAGTTCATTATTTCATCCATGAAAATTTAGTATAATGCTAAAAAGGTAGTGAACTTGAATACCAAACTTCCAAATAATTTCATGAAATGACTGCAACTCCACAAATCATTTAAGACAAATAGTAGGCTCTGCAACAAATAATTAAAAAATTAATACATAATTAAGTAAATATATATAACAAAGTAAGAAAAATAATCATAAAGTAAAAATATTATTACCTGAACAATCCAAATGACCATCATCATCATCATCATCATAAGTATTTGTAGCTAATGATCTATCTATCAATGATTCAAAATAAGATAAACATATTAATATAGTAAAAAGTACATAAAATAATAAATAATATTAAATTTAATATATCTTTTTTTTAGAAGCTAATAACCAATTTTGAGCACACATCAATGCCTCAATTATTTTTGTATGGAGTCGGCTTCGATGAGGACTCACAAGTCTGCCACTTGTACTAAAAGCAGATTCAGAAGCAACTGTGGATACAGGAATAGCAAGTATATCTCTAGCAATAGTTTGTAATGTAGGATATTTTAATCCATTTTGCTTCCACTATACCAAAATATCAAAATCATCAGACCAAGACAACACATCATCCTCTAAATAATGGTCTAACTCAGTCATAACTGTTATTTTAGCTTTCTTTTTACTTTGAATAAAAGAAAGTAAAACACTATCATCATAATCAAGCTTTGACTTGATAGTTGATTGTCCGTCACTATCTTTAACATTTTCTGTATTTGAAATGTTACCTGACTTGTAGCTCTTCAGTAAATTATTTAATAATGTCCAAATTTTATCAACATACTTGGAAGCTTCTTCCTTCTCAAAGACTTGATCAAAATAAAATTCAACCAAACTCATCTTATATCTTGGGTCTAAAATTGAAGCAACACCCATTATCTCATGCACAACACCCCAATATTTATCATATTTGTCCAGCATCTTCATTGCCATTTCATGTATTACTTCATCTTCAAACAACCATTATCCTAAAGCCAACTTAATTTGATAAATTTTTCTAAAATATAAGTTGGCTGTAGGATAGTTTATCCCTGAAAATAACTCAGTAACAGTATAAAAAATCTCTAATTTTTCATAAATTTTTCGAGCAAACTCCCAATCATTCTCACTAGGTGAATACTTATATTGAGATTCACGTTGTCTCAATCAAGTAAAAACACCCTTATATTGAATAGCAGTTTGAAGCATCAAATAAGTAGAGTTCCATCTTGTTGGACAATCCAAACATAATTTCTTACTACAAATCCATAATTGTCTAACAGTTTCTTTAAACTTTTCAACTCTTTTAGGAGTTGCAGTCTAATATGCTACACTATCCCTTATATTCTCAAGACTACTTTTTATCACATCCAAACCATCTTTGACAATCAAATTCAAAATATGGGCACAATAACACATGTGTAACATAGAACCAGATTGCAACAAGTAATCAATTTGTAATTTATCTTTCACAATACCAATCAAAGCATCATTCATTGGACAGTCATCCAAAATAATTGTTGATAACTTTGCATCTACATTCCAATCCAACAAACAATCGATCAATACTTTAGCAAGAACATCACTGGTATGCGGACAAGGCACATAGATAAACCTATTAAAAATTTACTAATTTATAATAAAAAAATAATCATATAAGTATAAAATATTATAAAACAGCACTAAAAAAGTATTAAAGAGTTCGGTACCTCAAAAGTTGGCTTTGTAAAGTCCACGAGTTATCAATAAAGTGCACTGTGACAGCCATAAATCTCTTCTTTTGGGTTGAAGCTGTCTACATGTCTATTGTTATGGCAACTCTACTAGTATTATTCTTTAAGATCTTCATCATCTTGTTTCTTTCAAAGTCATAAATTTTAAAAATATCACTTTTTATAGTATTGCGAGATGGACACTTGAAAAGTGGTTGAAGTGTATTGAGAAATTTTCTAAACAGATCATGATCCACCATCGAAAGAGGATATTCATGTACTATGATCATAGAAGCCAAGTCTCTCCTTGCATTTGCTTGATCAAAAGCATGATTAGCTATGTCCCCTTTAACATCCGTACTTAACATCATTTGTCTTATGTCCTTTGTACTTCTTTTCGGACAAGATTTCATGTGTTGATGTAAATGATTTGTTTCATACTTTGAAGACCCTCCAAGTAACTTATGACAATAATTGCATTCTGCTTTATCCATTCCATTGACTTTTTTCTTGGTAAAGTGATTCCAAACCACACTTCTTTGCTTTCCATGCTCTACAGTTGAGTTATCTGTCATAGGAATTGGTTCAGATGAAGCACCCATGACATTCGATGTAGGTGTAAAAGTTGTACTAAAAGTAAAAGTTTCTTGTGGTATTGAAGGATTAGATTTTTCCTCTAATTCTTGAGAAGAACCTCCATTTTTGGGATTCTGAGAGCTCAATATTTCTTCCGACATCATTAATAAACTGCCATGAGAAAAGTTATGTACAAAACATAAATAAGCAACTATTCCATAAATTTATAACATTTTATATATCCATGCAGCTTCAAAGATATGTAGATAGTAAAAGATCGTAATATAATTTTTCAATATTAATTCAAAATAATAAATAACTAAAAAAATTGATAATATTTATGGAGTACTTGTCAATGAAATAAATAAATTTTAATAATTTTTTGTTTGTATCATATGATGTATGGCAATCACAGCAGGGATAAAGTAAAAAAAAAAATTTGAGAGCACCTCCTTCGTCCCAGACATGATGGCTAGACACGAGCAGAGGTGGCGGAGTGGCAGCGAGCAGGGCCTACAGGGCTGGACACGATGCGAACAGGGGCGATGGGGTTGGACGGAGGCGATGAGCAGGGGTGGAGGGGTTGGACGGAGGCGATGAGCAGGCGGGGCCCAACGGAGGTGATGAGAAGGGGCGACGGGGTTGGACCGGATGAGGGCGATGAGCAGGGGCGGTGGAGTGGCGGCAAGCAAGGCTTGTGGTTGGGCTGAACACGACGTGAACACTGAACAGGGACCTGGGTTGGACGGAGGTGATGAGCAGGGGCGGAGGGGTTGGACGGAGGTGATGAGCAGTGGCGGAGAGGTTGGACGGAGGCGATGAGCAGGGGCGGTGGGGTTGGAGACGAGGGCGATGAGCAGGGGGCAGTGGAGTGGCAGTGAGCAAGGCCTGTGGATCTCGATCCGAGGCACAGTAGGGTTGGACGCAAGGCGGTGAGGTCGTGAGGTGGTGGAGCGACGGCGAACAAAAGGTCACGGTAGGTCGTGAGACAGTGAACAGGGCCTGTGGAGCTCACGACTGGGCTGGACAAGAGGCGGCGAGGTGGGACGGCACGGCGAGACGGGATTGGACGGCGAGGTGGGATGGCACGACGAGGCGGGATAGTGGGACGGCGAGACGGGACGGCACGGCGAGGCGGGACTGGACGGTGAGGCGGGACGACACGATGAGGCAGGACGGCGGTTGGTGGGACGGCACGGTGAGGCGGGATGGCGGGACGGCACGATGAGGCGGGACCGCGCGGCGATCAAAATTTCCAAGGTAAAAGAAAATTAAGAATAGGGAATAGAGATTTTAGGTTTAGGGGAAAATCGATGGCAGTTAGGGTATTTAATATATTATATATATTATAATTATTAATTTAAAGTTTAGATATTATAATTAATAATTATGAGTTTACTTTAATTAATTTAGACATTAGAATACTAATAGATAATATAATTTTGAGTTTATTTCTAATTAAATTTGGATAATAAATATTAGTTGGTTAATAGCTTGCTTATTATATATTTATATGATAAAAATATCAGATACACTTATTATATACTTATACAAGTTATTTATTACATTAAAAATCTCTATATTGAAAGTACTATAATTTGTGTAGCACTTATATAATAACAAATTAAATACACTTATATTATTTACTTATTATATTGAAATTACTATAGTTTATGTAACATTTATTATACACTTATGTAACTAAAATATTGAATACATATATATACTTATAAGTCCTATATTAGTTACTTATTATATACTTAGCTGCAATATATAGTGAAAATATTTTACGTTCAATTTTTTACTTTAGAATCAAAGCTACTAATTACTTTTATAATAAAATATATATTAAAGATTATATAGTGTAAAAATAATTATTTATTAGATTCAATTGCTTTATTGGCTTGGTTGATATACACTTGATGTATTTTTTTTATTTTAAACTTAATTTTTATGGGATGAATTAAAGATGAATCACTATCATGGGGTGAATTGAAATTATCTATTTGAAGACAAAACCATAATGAAGAAATAATAATAATAATAATTATTATTATTGATATTTTGAATAAGTTTATATTCCTAATTTTATAGAGATGGAAAGGTATTATTTTTAAATAAAATAAGACTATCTTTATTAGGACTTGTTCAAAAAGATAAAGAATTCAAAATTTTTATATTTTAAAAATATAAAATATTAATTATCTTATTCTATAATAAAAAGTATTTAGTGAAAAAGAAGTTTGAAATACTAAAAGATAATGAGAATGAAGAAAAAAATATACAAGTATAATTCGATAATTGATGAAATTAATATAATTTTCACATTAACTATAAATTTAAGATTTATATATAAAGATAAATCAAATATATAATTATATATATATACATACATACATACGCACATACACACTTCTAACACACACACACACATTCATGCATACATATATGCATGCATACATATACAT
>NC_025998.2:119521488-119539567 GCF_000442705.2 Elaeis guineensis | reverse complement strand
TACACTATCCCTTATATTCTCAAGACTACTTTTTATCACATCCAAACCATCTTTGACAATCAAATTCAAAATATGGGCACAATAACACATGTGTAACATAGAACCAGATTGCAACAAGTAATCAATTTGTAATTTATCTTTCACAATACCAATCAAAGCATCATTCATTGGACAGTCATCCAAAATAATTGTTGATAACTTTGCATCTACATTCCAATCCAACAAACAATCGATCAATACTTTAGCAAGAACATCACTGGTATGCGGACAAGGCACATAGATAAACCTATTAAAAATTACTAATTTATAATAAAAAAATAATCATATAAGTATAAAATATTATAAAACAGCACTAAAAAAGTATTAAAGAGTTCGGTACCTCAAAAGTTGGCTTTGTAAAGTCCACGAGTTATCAATAAAGTGCACTGTGACAGCCATAAATCTCTTCTTTTGGGTTGAAGCTGTCTACATGTCTATTGTTATGGCAACTCTACTAGTATTATTCTTTAAGATCTTCATCATCTTGTTTCTTTCAAAGTCATAAATTTTAAAAATATCACTTTTTATAGTATTGCGAGATGGACACTTGAAAAGTGGTTGAAGTGTATTGAGAAATTTTCTAAACAGATCATGATCCACCATCGAAAGAGGATATTCATGTACTATGATCATAGAAGCCAAGTCTCTCCTTGCATTTGCTTGATCAAAAGCATGATTAGCTATGTCCCCTTTAACATCCGTACTTAACATCATTTGTCTTATGTCCTTTGTACTTCTTTTCGGACAAGATTTCATGTGTTGATGTAAATGATTTGTTTCATACTTTGAAGACCCTCCAAGTAACTTATGACAATAATTGCATTCTGCTTTATCCATTCCATTGACTTTTTTCTTGGTAAAGTGATTCCAAACCACACTTCTTTGCTTTCCATGCTCTACAGTTGAGTTATCTGTCATAGGAATTGGTTCAGATGAAGCACCCATGACATTCGATGTAGGTGTAAAAGTTGTACTAAAAGTAAAAGTTTCTTGTGGTATTGAAGGATTAGATTTTTCCTCTAATTCTTGAGAAGAACCTCCATTTTTGGGATTCTGAGAGCTCAATATTTCTTCCGACATCATTAATAAACTGCCATGAGAAAAGTTATGTACAAAACATAAATAAGCAACTATTCCATAAATTTATAACATTTTATATATCCATGCAGCTTCAAAGATATGTAGATAGTAAAAGATCGTAATATAATTTTTCAATATTAATTCAAAATAATAAATAACTAAAAAAATTGATAATATTTATGGAGTACTTGTCAATGAAATAAATAAATTTTAATAATTTTTTGTTTGTATCATATGATGTATGGCAATCACAGCAGGGATAAAGTAAAAAAAAAAATTTGAGAGCACCTCCTTCGTCCCAGACATGATGGCTAGACACGAGCAGAGGTGGCGGAGTGGCAGCGAGCAGGGCCTACAGGGCTGGACACGATGCGAACAGGGGCGATGGGGTTGGACGGAGGCGATGAGCAGGGGTGGAGGGGTTGGACGGAGGCGATGAGCAGGCGGGGCCCAACGGAGGTGATGAGAAGGGGCGACGGGGTTGGACCGGATGAGGGCGATGAGCAGGGGCGGTGGAGTGGCGGCAAGCAAGGCTTGTGGTTGGGCTGAACACGACGTGAACACTGAACAGGGACCTGGGTTGGACGGAGGTGATGAGCAGGGGCGGAGGGGTTGGACGGAGGTGATGAGCAGTGGCGGAGAGGTTGGACGGAGGCGATGAGCAGGGGCGGTGGGGTTGGAGACGAGGGCGATGAGCAGGGCAGTGGAGTGGCAGTGAGCAAGGCCTGTGGATCTCGATCCGAGGCACAGTAGGGTTGGACGCAAGGCGGTGAGGTCGTGAGGTGGTGGAGCGACGGCGAACAAAAGGTCACGGTAGGTCGTGAGACAGTGAACAGGGCCTGTGGAGCTCACGACTGGGCTGGACAAGAGGCGGCGAGGTGGGACGGCACGGCGAGACGGGATTGGACGGCGAGGTGGGATGGCACGACGAGGCGGGATAGTGGGACGGCGAGACGGGACGGCACGGCGAGGCGGGACTGGACGGTGAGGCGGGACGACACGATGAGGCAGGACGGCGGTTGGTGGGACGGCACGGTGAGGCGGGATGGCGGGACGGCACGATGAGGCGGGACCGCGCGGCGATCAAAATTTCCAAGGTAAAAGAAAATTAAGAATAGGGAATAGAGATTTTAGGTTTAGGGGAAAATCGATGGCAGTTAGGGTATTTAATATATTATATATATTATAATTATTAATTTAAAGTTTAGATATTATAATTAATAATTATGAGTTTACTTTAATTAATTTAGACATTAGAATACTAATAGATAATATAATTTTGAGTTTATTTCTAATTAAATTTGGATAATAAATATTAGTTGGTTAATAGCTTGCTTATTATATATTTATATGATAAAAATATCAGATACACTTATTATATACTTATACAAGTTATTTATTACATTAAAAATCTCTATATTGAAAGTACTATAATTTGTGTAGCACTTATATAATAACAAAATTAAATACACTTATATTATTTACTTATTATATTGAAATTACTATAGTTTATGTAACATTTATTATACACTTATGTAACTAAAATATTGAATACATATATATACTTATAAGTCCTATATTAGTTACTTATTATATACTTAGCTGCAATATATAGTGAAAATATTTTACGTTCAATTTTTTACTTTAGAATCAAAGCTACTAATTACTTTTATAATAAAATATATATTAAAGATTATATAGTGTAAAAATAATTATTTATTAGATTCAATTGCTTTATTGGCTTGGTTGATATACACTTGATGTATTTTTTTTATTTTAAACTTAATTTTTATGGGATGAATTAAAGATGAATCACTATCATGGGGTGAATTGAAATTATCTATTTGAAGACAAAACCATAATGAAGAAATAATAATAATAATAATTATTATTATTGATATTTTGAATAAGTTTATATTCCTAATTTTATAGAGATGGAAAGGTATTATTTTTAAATAAAATAAGACTATCTTTATTAGGACTTGTTCAAAAAGATAAAGAATTCAAAATTTTTATATTTTAAAAATATAAAAATATTAATTATCTTATTCTATAATAAAAAGTATTTAGTGAAAAAGAAGTTTGAAATACTAAAAGATAATGAGAATGAAGAAAAAAATATACAAGTATAATTCGATAATTGATGAAATTAATATAATTTTCACATTAACTATAAATTTAAGATTTATATATAAAGATAAATCAAATATATAATTATATATATATACATACATACATACGCACATACACACTTCTAACACACACACACACATTCATGCATACATATATGCATGCATACATATACATACATACATATATATAATTATATATATATATATAGAGAGAGAGAGAGAGAAAGAGAGAGAGATCATATATATGTGTGTGTGTGTGTGTATATATATGTATATATATATGTATATATATATATGTATATATATATGGATATATATATATGTATATATATATGTATATATATATGTATATATATATATATATGTATATATATATATATGTATATGTATATGTATATGTATATATGTATATGTATATGTATATGTATATATATATATATATATATATATATATATATATATATGTATATGTGTATATATATTCGGATATGTATATATATATACATATGTATATATATATGTATATATATATATATATTCGGATATGGATTCGGGTATGGGTTCGGGTATTACCCATACCCATAGGTTCGGGTCGGATTCGGGTTCGAGTTTGGATAGAAAATAGCACTACCCATATCCGTACTATAGTTTTCGAATTTTACCCAAACCCGAACCCAAACCCGATCCAACCTTATTTTTCGGGTTTGACCGGGTTCGGATAGGATGTATACCCATCGGGTCGGATTAATTTTGCCATCCCTAGCTGCTGAGGCAAAAGCTGAGGGTATGTTGGAGATGCATATATAGGACCTGCTTGCAGGATTGTCCATGTTAGATACAATAAAGATAAACTACAATAATTTTATTAAACAATTGTTAACAGTCGAAATAATAAATAATTTGTGAGGATCGCCAGTCTTGTTAGATTGGATCTGTCGAGTCCCAAATGGCTGTAATTAGTGCTTGAGAGTGTTTCTTGAAGAGTAGTTGTTGATTTATGCTGTCCTCAACAAAATTATTTATACGTTTCAACTAGGGGTGCAAATAATCAGATAGAATCGAATCATGACTGATCCTAATCTAATCTAGTTTCTTATTTAGGTTTTAATATTGAACCAATACTTAACCTAATAGTATTGAGACTCATTGCATGTCCAACTAAGATTCTATTATTTATTTATTTATTTATTTTTTGTATGTGTTCTATTTGAAATGGGATAAAGAGTTTGTATTGTAGTAGATTTTATTTTGTAAGTCAAGATAGGAATTAAACTCCCACCCATATGGTGGTTTATTTAAAGGGACCCTTGGTGTCTCTTTAGTGTGTGGAAAATTGTAGAGAAGGGTGTGGAGAAAAGAGAGATAAGAGATTATTTGTGCATCTGGAGACTCCTTCGTGAGGTACTTTTGTGAGATTTTGATATTTATTTTCTTTAGAGAACTAGAGATAAATCTCCAGCTCTACTTTCAACTTAAAAGCAGCTCTCCAAATAAGTTTTATATAAAAGTACCTATCCATTTCAAACATAAGTTAAAAACAACTATCCATTTTGGATGAAATTATCCTTATATCCTTATACCTTTTAAAATATTACAGATTTTATTATTATAATATAATATTTTTTTACAATAAGGTAATATTATATTATATTAGTATAGTATTTTTTTATAATAATATACTATTATTTTATTATATTATATTAATATAATATTTTTTTATAATAAAATAGTATTATATTATATTAGTATAGTATTTTTTATAATAATACAATGTTGCTTTATTGTATTATATTAGTATAGTATTCCTTTACACATTACAAGAAAATAGTATTTTTGCGATCGATTTTGCAATCAAATTTTTTTGATTATATTTGCGATCAATCTTGCAACTGATTCATGGATAAATATTAATATAGCAACATATTTAAAATTGGTTGCAAAATTAGTTGTCAAATTTTTCGTCGGAAGGTGCGCATGCTAACACTTTACAACTGATTTATTAAATATAATAATAAATTTATAAAAAAAATATTTTTTATATTTTTATGATCAAAAAATCGATCATAAAATATTTCAATTATTTATTTCTATTTTTAAATAATTTTGTAACTGATTTTTTGGTTGCAAAAAATATGTAATATGTTGCGACTGAAAAATCAATTGCAAAGTTTTTAATTTTTTAAATTGTAAAAAAATTTTGCAATCAATTTTTCAATCATAATTTTTTTTAATAATTTATAATCAATAACTTGATCACAAAAATTTTTAATTATTTTTTAATTTAAATATATTTACAACCAATTTTTTGGTTGTAAAATATAAAAAAAATTTATGATCAAAAAATCGATCATAAAGTTCTTGAATTATATTATTAATCTATAAAAAATTTACAACCAATTTTTTGGTTGTAAAATTTTTTTAATATTTTGCAACCAAAAATTGATCACAAAATATTTTAATTATTTTATAATTTAAATATATTTACGATCAATTTTTTGATTGTAAAATATAAAAAAATTTATGATCAAAAAATCGATCATAAAATTTTTGAATTATTTTTTTAATCTATAAATAAGTTTATGATCAATTTTTTGATTGTAAAATATTAAAAAAATTTATGATCAAAAAATTGATCGTAAAATTTTTGAATTATTTTTTATTCTATAAATAAGTTTGTGACTGATTTTTTGGTTGTAAAATATTAAAAATTTTATGACCAAAAAATTGATTGTAAAATTTTTAAGTTATTTTTTTAATCTATAAATAAGTTTACAATTGATTTTTAGGTTGTAAAATTTTTTTAATATTTTGAAATGAAAAAATTGATCGTAAATTTAAATTTTAAAAAAAATTAATTGGCTCCTTTATTTATTCTAAATGAAATTAAATATTTTAAAACTTTTAAAAAATTAATTTTAAATTATATTATATTTAATGATCAATTTATCGGTTTGCTAAATCTTCTTTATAACTCCCTTCTCCTCCTAACCCTAGCTGTGCGCAAACCTCCTCTTCTTCTCGCCCCCTCCCTAGCCTGCCCGCGATGGCCCCCACTCCTCTCCTTAATGACCGCATTCCCCCTCCCGTCCCCCCTCTCGTGCTCTCCTTCTCAATCTCCTCCCCTTTTCCTCCCAACCCTAGCTGCACCGAACCCCCTCTTGATCTCCTCACCCCCTCTCCGACCTACCCGTGACAGCCCCCCTCCCCTCATCGGTGACCGCATTCCTCCCTCTCCTCTCCCCTCCCGCACTCCCCTTCTTCTCCCCTTCTCCTCCCAATCTTAGCCGCGCCTGAACCCTCTCTTCTCCTCGCCCCCTCCCTGGCCCGCCCGCGACGGCTCTCCCCTTACCGACGACTGCATTCCCCCCTTCTCCCCTCCTCTCACGGTCCCCTTCTCCTTCTCCTTCTGTCGAACCTCCTCCCCTTCTCCTTGCCACCACCTGCCGCCGATCTCCACCATCACCGTGCTCCCTATTGTCACCGACGTCGGCCCTCACTGATCTCCCTCAGGTGTTTTTCTTCTCTGTCCTGAGCCGTCTGAAGTACGCCAACCCCTCCCCTTCTCCTTACTGCCACCTGCCGTCGATCTCCACCAGCGTCGTGCTCCCCATTGTCACCGGCGTCAGCCTTCACCAATCTCCCTCAAGTAATCAGAATCCATCTTTCTTTTGCTTTCATTTTTTTTTAATATTTTCTCTTAATTTTTCTCATGCTTTTTTCTAATTTTTCTCCACTTTTCCTATTCTCAGGAGTCTCAATTAGGTGGGCAACTCAAGATTTTTTTTTATTTGCTGCAACAATGGAGGCATCAGAGAGGATGCCATTGTGGGTTCTAAACTCTCTCTATACCTCCATAAAAAATATCACAAAAAATAAAAATAAAAATAATATAATATAAAAAAATAATAAAAAAATAAAAAATAAAATTAGAGATCGATTTTGCAATCAAATTTTATTTTAATAATTTTCAATGAATTTAGTGATCGATTTTGCAATCGATTTTAAAAATTAAAATATTATAAAAAATAAATTACGACTGATTTTATGATTGATTTTTTAAATAAAAATATTTAAAAAACTTAGCAACCAATTATTTTGATTGATAAATTAGTTGTAAAATAATTAATAATTTTTTATTTTTGATCGCTAAATCGATCATAAAATTTTAATTAATTTTTTTGACTTTTGATCATAAAAATGGTTGCAAAATTTTTCGATTGATAAAATCGATCGCAAAATGTTTGCAACCAAGATTTTTGCAATCGATTTGTGTCGGTCATAAAATCGATCGTAAAATAAATTAGCAACCAATTTTTGTTATTTAGCAATCAATTTTGCGATTGCTAAAATCTTATTTTCTTGTTGTAACAATAAGGTAGTATTACATTATCATAGTGTAGCATTCTTTTATTGTAATATTACTCTACAACAATATAGTATTACTTTATAATAGTATAGTATAGCTTTATAATAGTATAGTATTATGTTATAATAGTATAGTATTATTTTTATTATAGCATAATATTATTTTATAATAGTATAGTATTACTTTATAATAGTGTAGTATTGCTTTATAACTGTAAGGGTAATTGGGTCATTTCATCCTATTTAGATAATTGCTTTTAGGTTATGTTTCAAATGAATAGGATTTTTTTTTACATGAAACTTAAGTGGGTGGTTACTTTTAAGTTTAAACTTAATTAAGTATTTCTCATTAGTTTATTTTTTATTCTTCTTTGAATAAATTATTTTTTTCTTTCAATTTTTTATTCTTCCATAATTATTTTTCTTGCAATTCTCCACAAATATTTTTTTGTTTGATTTTTTTTTGCATTTTGGACTGGCGTGATCAATCTACTACATATAGCGTGACATTCTATATAGTATCAGAGCTAAGGTCTTAAGATTAGTGCTCCGTATATTTATGGCTCTACATGATATCAGAGCAAAGGTTTTGATATTTATGGCTTTAAATGATTTAGAGCCACAGGCATGGAGAGTGGTCGAGCGATTTGTAGCTTTGGTCAGATTTATTCAGAGCATAATTTTTTTTAGAGCAACAACTTGATTGTTGGTGGTTCCCACATTTGTAGCTCAGCATGGTTGAAGAGCATCAAGTAATTCATTATATAATGATGCAAGCATTTAGACTCTTATTTTGTGATTCAAGAGATGAATCATGATGGTCGATGCTATTATTATCTTTATCAATATATTTGAATATGAGATGCCCAATTTTATCAACATCAGTAAGGTTGCTTTTGTTACTACCACTTCTCTTTGTAAGTTGAACAACATCTGTTATCTATATTGAAAAGATATTGTCAAATCTTATTTAAAAGCCCGAGATTTATGAGATATTTTAGATAAGTTAAATATGATGCCAATAGATGAGATTGTGAGAAGAAGGTGGAATTTGAAATCACAAAAGGTAATGTGGATTCTTCAAATTATAGTTGATAAAGAAAATTATCTCCATATTCAAGATGCAAAAGAGCCAAAGGAAGTGTTGGTGCAAAAATTCGCTTACGCCGGAGAAGCTGGAGTCGCGGTCGCCGCTGGGACCTGCAAAAGAAGTCTAAACCGAAGGTGGGGTTGCTCCGACAAGATCCTCCGACGCTCAAGTCAGTTCTCTACCTTAATAAGAATGGAGTGCTCGAACAAAAATTTTAGCAGAGTTTCTAGGTAAAAATGAGAGCTTATAGAATAACGTATCTGGGGTTCCCCTTTTATAGACGGAGGGGGCAACAAATTGATAGCGACGCCTGTAACCGTCTGGTAGTGGGCCGCCCAAAGTCAGGAGGAATTTATTACGGAGGGTAGTGGAGTGGGATCGTAGCTATCGCCGTGGCTCGCCACGTGGAATCAGTTACGGGGAGTGGAGCGGCGTCCGCTGTCGTGACTCGTCAGGGAGTGGAGCAGAATCGTGGTCGTTAATATGGCCTGCCAGGGAGTAATGGAGCTGCGTAGGGTCCGCCGCAGGGAGTGGAGCAGTGTTGCCCATTACTGTGGCCTGCCAGGGGGTCCAGACTTGTCGGTCGAAGTTCGGTTGGAGTCGATAGCGAGGTCCGATACCCGTAGGAGTTTGGGCGAGGTCTTCCCGCAGTCGGAACAGAAGACGGAGTCTGGCTTCCGTAGGAGTCCGGACGAAGTCTACTTGCAGTTTGGGTCGTGGGCGGAGTCCGACTCCCGTAGGAGTCCGGACGAAGTCTGTCTGCAGCCGTTGGAGTCGAGGATGGAGCCCGACTCCCGTAGGAATCCGGGCGGAGTCTTCCTGCAATTAAAATCAAAAGCGAAGTCCGGCTCCCGTAGGAGTCCGGACAAGGCTTACCAGCAGTTGAAGTTGAGGACGGAGCCCGGCTCCCGTAGGAGTCCGGACGGAGTCTACTTGCGGTTGAAGTTGTGGGCGGAGTCTGGCTCCCGTAGGAGTCCGAGCGAAGTCTATCTGCAGCCGTTGGAGTCGAGGACGGAGCCCGACTCCCGTAGGAATCCGGGCGGAGTCTTCCTGTAATTAAAATCAAAGGCGAAGTCCGGCCCCCGTAGGAGTCCGGATAAGGCTTACCAGCAGTTGAAGTTGAGGACGGAGCCCGGCTC
Source organism: Elaeis guineensis (assembly GCF_000442705.2). Lineage (NCBI taxonomy): Eukaryota > Viridiplantae > Streptophyta > Magnoliopsida > Arecales > Arecaceae > Elaeis > Elaeis guineensis. The sequence goes on along the minus strand of NC_025998.2, from coordinate 119,529,722 downwards.
CCGTAGGAGTCCGGGCGGAGTCTACTTGCGGTTGAAGTCGTGGGCAGAGTCCAGCTCCCGTAGGAGTCTGGAAGAAGTCTATCTGCAGCCGTTGGAGTCGAGGACGGAGCCCGACTCCCGTAGAAATCCGGACGAAGTCTTCTTGCAATTAAAATCAAAGGCGAAGTCTGGCTCCCTAGGAGTCTGGACAAGGCTTACCAGCAGTTGAAGTTGAGGACGGAGCCCGGCTCCCATAGGAGTCCGGGCGGAGCGATGGGAGTTCACCAACAGCAGTCGAAAGTCGGAAGAGACTTGCGAGGGTCAATCCCGCCAAGAACTTCGGCCGAGGATATTTTATACCCAACAGGAAGCAAGGGATATTTATGCAACTATCTACTTAAATTCTAGCAATATGAAAAATCACAAACAAAAATTACTTGAAGAGTAGATTTTGGTTCCAAGCTTTCCTAAAAATTTTGAAGAGAAACAAAATTGATTTAAAAATGAAGATTTAAAGAGGGGGAGACTGATCAGTTAGAGACTGGATCAAGTTCTGAAGACTCGAAGCATGACTAGGTTGATCAGTTTGAGGATCAATCAAGTCCAAAAAAAAATTTTGAGTAAGAGAAACTTGATTAGATGGCTACATTCTTAAGTTCAAAAGAGATCGTGATTGAAGAATCTATTGATTATGAAATTGATCAGAAAATGTTATAGGATGCCATAGTTGATCCGGTTATGGAAATAGGTATTGAAGAGTCAAATCATGCAGAAGAGTTCTATGTTGAAACTATCCAAAATCTAGATGCTTGTTGTAGAGATTTAGTCAGCTATGAAGATACAAAGTTGATTAATTTTGAAGTAGCTTCTAAAATCAAGAAACAAGAAGATATGTTTAGTGGAGATGATTCTTATTATATCTTGAAATTGAGTATTTTTTAAGAAACTCTAAACTTTGAGTTGTTAGAAGACTATGCATGAGTAGTTAATTCCATATTCTGAAGAAGCCAATTGTCTGCAAATACTCGATGCTTCCCAAATGGGGACATATGGATATGAAGAAATTTTTATTTTGGATCTTAGGCTGGTATGATCGATCTACTATATGTAGGATACTATTCTACATATTTTATTAAAAGTGTTGGTGATTTATCTCTTTATGGTGATAATGAAAATGCAATCCGATTGGCAAGGAATCTAGCATTTCATACAAGGACAAATCATATTGAGGTTCATCATCACTTTACTAGAGAGAAAATTACAGATGAAGAGGTTAATTTACTTTCAATTTCAATAAAAGACCAACTAGCAAATTTTTTTACCAAAGGATTAGCAGTCGAGCAATTTGAAGACTTGTGCAGCAAGCTTGGCATTGTTAGTATGGACTTCACAATGGGAGAAAATGTTGAGACTCATTGTATATCCAACTAGGAATCTATTATTTATTTATTTGTTTGTGTGTGTTCTATTTGGAATAGGACTAAGAGTTTGTATTGAAGTAGATTTTATTTTGTGAGTCAAGACAAGAGTCAAACTCCCACCCAGATGGTGATCTATTTAAAGGGATCCTTGGTGTCTTCTTAGTGTGTGAAAAATTATAGAGAAGGGTGTGGAGAAAAGAGAGGAGAGATTATTTGTACATGTAAAAACTCCTTCGTGAGGCACTTTTGTGAGGTTTTGGTATTTATTCTTCTTTAAATAAATTATTTTTCTCTTTTAATTTTTTATTCTTTCACAATTATTTTTTTTTGCAATTCTCCTCAAATATTTTTTTCATTTGGTATTTGTTTTGCATCTTGGTTTGGCACGATCGATTTATTATGTATAGCATACCATCCTACAAATAGAAGATTGGATTAGGTCGGATCGGATCTATGTCCAATATTTTTAAATCAATTTGTTATTCAGATTGGGTCGGATCCATGTATAATCTAGTCCCCAATTTAAAAATTTCAGATCAGATCATGCATATGGCAATGAGTTATAAATTTTAATTCATACTTTTTATTTAGTAATAAGTCTATACATTTATAGGAATAAAGGCCAGAACCTTGTCAACCATTCTATAGAATAGCTCCTAAAATCCCTTTTAGAAAATTATATTCTCATATCACACTTGCACCAAATTTATCTAGACTCCCTGTTCTAGTATGTTCAGCTAGAATGCAATCTAAGTCATATAATTTTAGGCAATACTTTCTAAGAAATTGCTGAGTCTAAGAAATGGGTTTTGGAAACCATGTGCCTCAATACTGATGAAGTCCTCTAAACTTATGATTATATTGGGAATTACAGGCATCACCTCCATCTTCCATATTTTTTCCATAAGGAGCTCGGAAAGTACTGCAATGGTGAGAATTTCTTAAAAATAAACCTTATGCATGTTCACCATGAACAAGTAAATGGCAGTTATTCGATTACTATAAGGCTTAACTCAGAAAAATATACCTAAGTCAATATCACCGTCGAGCCATTTGAACATCAACTTTACCAATAAGGCCTTCTAAATTAAATCACTATCCCTTGAGCCTAATTGAGTCTCCTATGCTGTAATAACAGCATCCATTGAATCAAATACCTTTTCATTAAACAAAGTTCAGAGCCAAAATATTTTCTTTTCTCATCATGTAAGTGCCAATAGGCTTAAGTGCTTAACACCCCCCCACATCTAGTTAATGGATATTCCAGGTTCGGTTTGGATTGGGTCCGGTAGAAGATCCAAATTACACCCAAATAATAATAAAGTCAGGTTGGATCTGATCACATCAAAACTCAATAAACTCATAACTGACCTAGAATGTGGAACATATGTAAATTTGGAACCAAACCCGGCTCCATGAATTCTTAAATTGGATCTGGATCGGGTCTAAATGGATTGGTTGGGGTTAGGTCATGTATCAATCCAACCCATTTGCAGCCTTAATTTCAACAACTATTCATACTTTTAGTACTGGGGAACCATTGATCAGAAAATGATGTGAAGGACATCACTAATTGTTGAGGTTAATTGCTTTCTTGGCCTATTTCTCATATTATTAACCATAGCAGCATTGGATGAGCATGGATCCTCCATGGTGCACGGGCTATGCTGTAGAGTGTTATATAGCCCTCGATGGTGCCATCAAGTAAGATGGTTTACAAGCACATATCATGTCATACATAGCCCACATTATTTGATTTTCATTCATCTTCTAATGGCAATCATCATAAATAGCACAGCATGCTGTAGTGTAGCCTGTGAATTGTAGAAGATCCAAGTTGGCATTAGGTTCCTCCTGATTTTCATCTCTGCATTGCAATGTCTTTTTATATATTCACTCAATATATCCAAGGGGAGTTCTCACTTCTAACTTTTTCCTCTTAGGACTCGTTTGGTTCGTAGAAAGAACTTTTCTTTCCTGAAATATTATTTCTAGTAAGTTGATTGATGAAAATATGATGTCTAAGAAAATGATTTTTCGTGTGTTTGATTAACCATGTGAAACTAGCTTATATTTGAATGAGTATCCTCTCTCTTAGAAAAAATTATGTAAAATATACATTGTACCCTTTAATAGATATAAGACCGTACCTTTTTACTCTCAAATTTTATATAAATATTAATTAATATTAATATTAATATTAATATAATATAACATTAGATCATAATAATTTATTGTATTAATAGAATATTAATACATATTAATATATATTAATATAAATATTAATATGATATTATGTCAATATGATATAATATAAAAGGATGGTATTAAAAAGGTATTTTCATGAAAAAAGAGGTTTCCAATTCCCTTCCCATGAGAATTTCAAAAACCCACCTTCTTCATAAGTTTTTCTTTTTCATGAAATATGAAAATTGTATTCTCATAGGAAGATCTTTTTTCAACCTCTCTACTGTGAAAATTCCAACCAGATAAGAGAATTTTTTCTACTTTTCAAGAATCACACTTTCCCCTTTCCAATCCCATGAACAAAATGAGTCCTCAAAAAAAGTGTCTATTCTGCGTAATTAATTGCACAAAGATGAGAAATGTCAATATGTTTTCAAACCCATGCCTACCGAAATAGTTGTTCTGCAAACGTTAGCACGCTTCAGATACAATCATCACGGTAAGGTTGGACAGCAATTTTAGAATCAATAAAAGAGACGAAGTAAATGAAGATATTGTTCATTAGTCTTAAGATGTGTGCACACGTGTGCGTGAGAGAGAATGCAGCGAGTTTGGCAAAACATCTGAAGCTAAATAAGCTTCAAACGCTGTTCATGAAAAGGATATATAAAAGAATAATTTCCAAAGGTTCAAATCTACGTGTCCGAATCGTATGACACTAACTTCCTTCTTGGAGAGCCATCTTTTATAATTTTATACTCAACTACATCGATTCCTGATAGCAACCTTTCTAAGCTCAACTTTTGTTTTTTTTTGATGCATTCAAAGTGAAAATTACACGAGACATCATGCATTAGTCGACGACCTCAATCGATTTCTCTCATTTTTCTGCGGTCATGCCCATCATTTTTGAAGCACAGAATATGATTCATATGAATGACCATTTGCTTCCAATCTTTTGGAACTTATTGTTCCCGGACACCCGTCTCCAAACAAATATGACCAAGAGAGGAAAAAAAAACAAAGGGCCAGAAACATAATCTTTGATACTTGATATTATTAAAAAAAATTGAAAGCAACGTCAGCTAGAAAATATTTAAAAAAATCTAATTATTCGGTGAGGGTGGGTAAGCTTAGGAAGGAAGAATTTGGTGCACTTTAGGGCTCCGGGTCAATCTGAACGTCGAGTTATGACGTTTTTCTCCCTACTGTTTCTAGGAATCCGTGCCAAGTTCGAAGAATACTTGTTGGGGTGCTACATGATACATAGCTTTTAGAAAACCCGAACGTTGACCAACTCTAGAAGCGTATTCCAACTACTCATGTGCAATATTTCCACTCAACGGTCATCATCCATGGATACTCTTGAAAGATTTTCCCCTCCCTTTTGAGGCTAAGTGAGGCATTCATGGATACCATTCAAAGATGCTACTGGCTCTCTGACCATCTATAGTTTTCCAAGGCATATGAATGGTCATGAAATATCATGTGCGCTATACTTCTAGTTGACGTTAGGAAGGGATATATAAATGGAGAGAAGGGTTGCAAAGGGTAGGCAGTGGAACTCGTGCCCTCCGAGCACCCGGATTGAGGACTTCTCGGGGGAGGCCATGGGGGATCGAACCCCAAAAGGATATGTTCCCATACTTGTTGGGAAGGATGAGATGATGGAGAGGTTTCTGCTTCATGTTAAGCTCTTCAGGGACCCATGCATCCTTGTGTTGCTCGAGAATGCTGCAGATGAGTTTGGGTACAAGCAGGAAGGGATCTTGAGGATCCCATGCGATGTTGATCATTTCCGGCGGGTGGTCGGAGCTGTCTCAAAGCCCAACTAGCGTGTACTCGTTTTGCCTCTCTTTTGGCTGCTGCCTCTATCCCTTTCTTTTCTTTTATTTTCTTTCTTTTTCTTTTTTTTTTTCTTGTCTTTTTTGGGTGGGATGTGTTTGATGGCAATTAATGTCCAAAAGGATGGTTGGTGCTAATTTTCTTCTTTAATAAAACATCCTGCCCCTAAAGTATGTGTTGCAAATTATGCATAGATATTTACATTAATATGGTTAACATACATTTGCATTTTTATATATTTGATATAGACATAGTTATTGGTTTTAGCACGTGGTTAATATCTGTATTTAGATTCATATTCATCAAATAAAAATAAACATGAATATGACTAATGACAAACAACTTGTATTTTTAAGAAGGGAGCAATAACTTGTGTTGATCGGCACCGATATATCTCGGCCGAACTATGTATCACGGCCAACTGTAGCAAGATTTAGAGATGGATTTGATTTACTATAATAATATAATAAGGACTAGAAATTTTTTATCAAATAAAAGTCTTATTTCTGAATGATGGTATCAGTTCTTATTTGATTTGATATGTTGTGTCCAATAAAATTGGTTAATAAAAAAAAAAAAAAAAGAGAGAGATTCAAATACTTGATAAACAAAAGCCTATATAGTTAGCTATCTCTCCTAAACCAGTTAGCTATCTCTCCTAAATAATTTTATTATTGATTTGAAACCAAATGAATAGTGAATGATTCATATTATTGTACGTAGTATAAATATATATGATCAATTAATGATATCATAGGGGTAATTCCCTTCAAATTTTCTATTTCTCAAACACCAACTTCTTTAATCAGCTATTTCCTAAATCTATTAGAAATGCATGCGCTAGTCACCCCAAGCTTGGGCTCACGTTTGTTATCTTTAAGTTGGTCTATGATCAAGCTTAAGCTTAAAAATATTGTTGGAGGCCATGTTCAAGCCCACTTCAGGCTCCCAATCCAATTGCCACAAGGAGTGGTAGCAAACTTGCTTGGAGAACACTCGCATAGGTAGTTGTGGAGCTAAAGAGAAAGATATTGCAAAGGTAGGCACCGAAGATGTAGAGCATGATGCCCAAGCAGTGCAAGTGAAAAAAGATGAAGAGGTAGCCTGGACAAGACAAATTTTGGTCACAAAGTCAGATGGTCAAGGAGGTAACTATGAAGAGAATGGGATGAATTAGGTGAGTGATGAGAGGATAGCTGGATGTGAGATGGAAATTGTCTTGAGAACCATGTTTTGGAGAGAAATCGGGATGGACCATTTGGCTTATGAAAGCAGTAAAGAGTGGCAGGACCACTAGGGACCATTAGGGAGAGCCGATGTAGTGGAGGTTGGAGAAGAGTATTGATGACAATTTATGATTCGATCCATCAATTTAACTCATGAATGATCCGCTATAATTAGATTTGGATTTGACATAAATGGATTCTAATCATGAATGGATCAATCTATCTAAATATGTTTATTAAATATATTGAGATTAAATTTTGACCTTTGATCCATTTAACCTATTTTAATCTGTTTAATATTTATGTAGGATTATGATCCAACCCATCTAATTCATTTAAAATCTATTTAATCTATTTAAAATCTACTTAATCTGTTTCTGTATTTAATCCGTTTAAATCAATTTAATTTGTTTAAAACTGACTTAACCTATTTAACCTAGCTTGAGCTACTCAATAGATGGGTTGTGCAGTTTAGGTTGGGATATCTGTTTAATAAATAAGTACTAGGTTCAGATCTAATTTTTTTAACTTATTTAATGAATAAGTTAGGTTTAGGTTAATAAATTGTTGACCCAACCCGCATTTGACTTGTTTTAGCTTGTACTCGTTTTAGCTTTCTTTTGGCTGCTTCTTCTATCCCTTTCTTTTCTTTTCTTTTCTTTCTTTTTCTTTTTTCTTCTTTTTTTTTTTGGATGGGGTCTGTTTGATGCCAATTACTGTGAAAAAGGATGGTTGGTGCTAATCTTCTTCTTTAAAAAAAATTGCTGCCTATAAAGCAATGTGTGTGTTGCAAATTATGCATAGATATTTACATTAATATAGTTAACATACATTCACATTTTTATATATTTGACATAGACATAATTATTGGTTTTAGCATGTGATTAATATCTGTATTCAGATTCATATTCGTCAAATAAAAATGGTAATGAATATCAATAATGACAAACAACTTGTGTTTTTAAGAAAGGATCAATAACTTGTGTTGATTTGCACCAATATACCTTGTTTGAACCATATATCACAGCCAATTGTAGCTGGATTTGGAGATGGATTTGATTTACTATAGTAATGTAATTAAGAATAGATAATTTTTATTAAATAAAAGTCTTAATATTGCTGAATGATGGCATCTGTTATTATTTGGTTTGACATATTGTGGCCGATAATATTGGTGAATTGATAAAAAAGGAAAGAGAGACATTTGAACTCTCGATAAACAAAAGCCTATATAGCAATTTCAATGCTATGTCTTAGATCATCCGACGATGTCTCCTAAATAATCTTATTATTGATTTGGAACCAAGTGAATAGTGAGTGATTCATATTATTGTATTATAAGTATAGCCAATCAATGGTACCATAGGAGTAACTCCTTTCAAATTTTCTATTTCTCAACACCAACTTCTCTCGTCAGCTACCTCCCAGATCTATTGTAAATGTAGGAATTAGTCACTCCAAGCTTGGGGTTATGTTTGTTATCTTTAAGTTGGACTACAATCAAGCTTAAGCTTAAAAATATTATTAGGGGCCATGTTCAAGCCCACTTTAAGCTCCTAGTCCAATTGCGCAAGGA